>NC_136002.1:29129941-29172441 GCF_048128805.1 Centroberyx gerrardi
CTAACCTAAAGTAATCAGATTACAGCAGTATTCCAGTGGATTATGACACTAATTACGATTTTAAAGTAGGTATTCAGAAAACTGTAATGGAAGCACCGTTCAGTGTCAAAAGAGTGGTGTACAGGGGCTCTTTGTGTGTGTGTGTGTGTGTGTGTGTGTGTGTGTGTGTGTGTATGCTTGTTTGTGTGTGTTTGTATGTGTGAATGACAGTCAGGACCAGTTTAGCAGGCTCTGTGTGCATCCTGCTGGTGGATTGGCTGATTGGTGGAAGACTATGTGACACACTGATGGACACGACGATTTAAAAAGGATTTCTGGAATGAAAAACAAGACGAAAAATAAGATGAGATAATTATAGATAATATATGAGGGGGTGGTGGCAGGGTAAAGGTCAATTTCAAAACAAACTTGCCTTCAAGCCAGAAAAGCTCTCAGTGCGTTTTTGAAATTTCAGTGTTTCTCAGTGATTCACCTTTTCATCGAGATAGTGCTGTGAAAGAGTGTCTTAAGTTAGAGAGGCAGGGTAAAAGAGTGCCGGTGTTGTGGCCGAGTCTGTATCCCCTACAAATTGTGTTTTCTGTGGCGGTTTGTCCTTGTTGCGTCCTCGGTGTGTGTGTTGTTGTTTTGACACTGCACAGGAACATTATCACGGGGGAAATGTGTTTAATAAATGATACGAACACTACTGTGTAGCTGCTGTACAACTGAATGGTAGAGAAAAGATAAGCATATCCTCTCGGTCAAGAGATGCTGGAGACTGCATCAATAATACATAAATCTAAAAGTATAATCCACAAATGTGTATACCATGATCCATAAGTAAAAAAAAACAAACCACAAATATGTTTTACTATCCACAAAAAAAACCTCTATTGAATCCACAGTCCTGGGCCTTGAGTGTGTGGTTACAACCAGACATACTGTATGTGTGGAGTTTAGCTTTGATGAACTTAATATAATGATAATGAGATCTTAAACAAGCGAGAGTTAATTTAGGTCGACTTTGACCTTGTGAATTGTTTTTAAAACGTTGATTCTCTGTTTGAAAAGCCGATGATGGGAAAACAATCCACAAAAATTGAAATGATTTTGTTATTTTCCTCCCTGGCGTGAAATTGAGGTGAAGAAAACATTTTCTTAGGGGATGCAAATTGTGACACAACACCGGTTCAAATTGCTGAACAAGTAGGGGAAGCTAATTACTAACATTCTTTCTTCCTGTAAAAACCTGTTTAAGTGCCTTTAGGCGAGTCACTTGATCTTAGCCCTGCAGACCCTTTTCATCCTGGTTCTCGCACTCTGCAGTCTGCTCAGCCTTCCTGCTGTCCCAGGAAGGACAGAATAATAAAGGAGTGAGGAGTAGCCATGCTGAATAAAAAAGAGATAACCATATGTAGTACAGCAGGGATGCGGCCTCAGACTGACTGTAGTCTTGTGGAACCAGATCCATCTCCACACTTGGTTTCATTTTGTTTTGATACAGATAAAGCTGACTGAGTCCCACATGGGCTGGACAGTAATATCTGAGAAGACGTTCTTCACTGTGATTACTGTTAGCAGCACTGAAGTAAAAAACGCCCCAAAGCATATTACATAAATCTGATACTATGCAAGAGTAGATGTGTCTCATCTGTGTTTATTTACACTGTTGTTTTTTCAAGAGTCCTCTTTGGGAATTTGATATGCAACGGCACCTTAAACAGGAACATGGATCAGTAAACTGGACATATGTCCTCTTTTCACTTAATGCATACTTAGAAGTGCTGTAACAAAGTGTATTATTGTTGTTATTGTTATTACATGGTTTAGATTAGGGCACTAAAAGTAAAAAGAGTGTGATAAAAATAACTCTGTTGGTCATTACTTATGGCAAAGTTGCCCATTTATGTTGCACCAGAAAGTTGCCCTGTATTACGGCCTTCAGTCAACATTAACTCTCCTTCCTCACCGCCATTACAGACTGCTGCTGTTGTTTCATGTGGAGATTCTCTCTTTTGATTGCCTGTCAAGTATTTATATAACAAGGTCCTGTGTAAATATACCAGCAGGTTAGATCTTATCCCAGCCATGTCCTGCCCTACCCTAACTTAAAGAGAAGAGAAGAAAAGAGAAGAGACGAGAAGAGAAGAGAAGATGATGAAGAAGAAGAAGAGGTTGTTTAGGGACAGCGTTGGTCTGTATCTCTCAGGCCACCTGTTGGCCTCCAGGCCTTCAATTATGTTTAATATCTCTCAAACATCCATGTGCTTTCTTTACGGCACACCCATCATTCATCAGTCATCTATTGAGTCCAGAGGAAGGAGCTGTGATATCCTGCCAACGCAAAATATCTCCCTTACACATCTGACATGGTCCACTGCTAATTATATATGACATGTAATATCCCACTAACACAGAGATTAATGTAATGTATGATTCATTGGCAGTGAATGTCTTTCCATATCAGCCTATGCTTGGGTGTCATGCACTATCAGCAATTAAAGCAAGTAAAACCCCCTTAGCTGCATTTACTTATTCAACTGTAACAGCCTGCTATTAGGTATGCTGAGAGATCCCTAACAACACATCACTATAATACTCCTATATACTAATACATACAGTTAGTTTATACTGACCTTAGAGTACTTTATGGCATTTTTGTATCTCCCATGGTATCAATATTATGTTCCTATAGGGACTTTATAGTGTGTCTGTGGTACTCAACAGTGAGTTTATACTGACCTTATAGTAGCCTACTTTATGGTATTTATGGTATCACTATAATATTCCTATTATATTCCTATAGAGACTTACAGTATATGTATGGTAGGCTACTCAACAGTTAGTTATAGTGACTTAGACTTTGTGGTATTTTGTTATCTCCTACGGTGTTACTATTAGTATAATTGTATAATAGTATAATATTATTGTTAGGATCCCCATACACTGAAGCAATTACAATGGAAAACAAAGAATAATATAGTTATTACCAGCACATATGTATAGAACAACAATGAATAATAAAGATAATCATGATAAAAGTAAATAAAATATGACAAAACTGACTCTATAAGCTACAGTTTATACTCCTGCTGTGATGCAAACAATTAGCTACAGAATCCTTCCCAAATTATCCCAAAATTATCCCAAAAAATACAATCTCTATATTCCTTTTTCGCAAGAGTTTTTTTTCCATCTAGTGCAATCAGGACAAACGTTTCAAATTCTCCTCGCAGGTTCAAGCTCATCTTGTTTTCTGTACCTTGGGTCGTTTCCACTTCACCCCGGCCTTCAGCTCCAGGTCGCCCAGGGGGAAGTGGTAGTCCACGAACAGCCCGTCCCGGCCCACGGTGTTCACGTCCCCGGCGTCCTGGGCCATGTTCCCGTCCAGCAGATCCGCCAGCCAGCGGCGGGACTGGGAGCCCAGCAGCTCGTCCGCCGAGCCGACCGAGTCCACGTCGTCCTCGGCGGCCGGGGGCCCGGAGCCTTCCGACGACACACTCATGGCCTCACTAATGCGTTTTAGTTTCAAGCCCAAATGTTGCCTGATGTCTGTTGACTCTCCAAACAAAACTTCGGCTTCCGAGTTGTCTGCCTTTTCACCTCTGCAAAAAAGCACAGCAAGCCACGCCCCTTCTAGAAAGCTGCACAGGTAGCCTAGATGTTCACCTGGACAGAAAGGTGTGTGTGTGTGTGTGTGTGTGTGTGTGTGTGTGTGTGTGTGTGTGTGTGTGTGTGTGTGTGTGTGTGTGTGGTAGCTGCTGCAGCCGTCCTGTGTTCATTTAGACCGGATTCACCACTGCAGAGGTTCCCAAACCTTTTCATGTCGAGGATCCCAAATAGACACTTTAGACCAGTGATTCTCAAACTTTTTCATATCACGGAGCTGACGAGATTTTGTCTCTCGAACTCGAATCTGAGAATATTATTATTATATTATTATATTACTATGATCAAAACAGTCATTCAACAGTTCTCTAATGGTGTTAACTTCTTGTAAATGAAATAATGGTGAGGTTTAACAATTCACCAACTTGCTGGGGTCCCCCTGGAACTCTAAACCAGGGGTTCCTAAACCTTTTCATGTCAAAGACCACCAAATAGAGACACTTCAGACCAGGGGTTCCCACTTTTTCATGACAAGGACTCTGAAACTGATATATTTTAGAACAGGGCTTGTCAAAGTTTTTCATTTCAAGGATCTCCAGACGGAGATGCTTTAAACCAGGGGTTCACAAACCTTTTCCCCATAATTGACCCCAGATTTTTTAGACTAGGGGTTCCCATGATACCTTTTCATGTCAAAGACCTCCAAGTAAAGACGCTTCAGACCAGGTGTTCTCAAACCTGTCACAGGTAGCCTCTTTTAGAGGACTTTTGTGTCCATTTATACTGTAGGTGAATAGATGACAGTGTATGAAAGAGTGTGTGAAATGGCTGGTCATTACACATTCTCGCACCAAGGGAATGCAATAACATTTAAATTAAATTAATCTTAATTTTGCTGGAAACGACCTGAGGGAACCTTAGTTTTCTGTCTCTGCTGTGGGTGGGGAGACGGAAACCTCTGGTCAAAACAGTCATCGTTACACATTCTCTCATGTTGGTAACTTCTAGTGCGTGAATTAATAGTGAAATTAAACTAATCTGCATTTTGTTGGTGGACCCAGTGGAACTCCCTCAAGGACTCCTGGGGGGTCCCTGAACCCCACTTTAGGAACCGCTGCACTACTTTACCGGCAATGATCAGACTATAAAATGCCTGAAACCTGAGTGGGCATTACTCATTCTGTCAAACGTCATACTGTAGCTCTGCGTTACAAACACGGGAAATCCCACATCAATTAAATAATTACATGCCCAACATGCAGGAAAGTACAGTCTGATGTAATTTACATAAAACTAGACATGATGACTAAGCTGATGCATTAATCCTGATTCTTGTCAACTCTTTATTATGCTTGATAGACGCTGTATAGCCAACACCCTGTTATTAACACTGGGATAAACGAGGAAATGATTAATTTCTGGGAATAACTGGTGGACATTTCCAAGGGAAGGAGCTCTGATAACTGTTCTGTGGAAGAAGCAGATGATGATAAGCTTTCAAGAACATTCAGAGCTGCCAAGAGAACCACACAGAGACAGAGACAGAGACACGGGGTGTAATGATAAATTACATTTATTGCGAAAAGAGTGTATTGAGAAAAAAAAATGACCTGGTTGTAAAAGACTTTCTCTGTGATGATTTGTTGTGTGTGTGTGTGTGTGTGTGTGTTTGCATCACTGAGATGTAGCCATGATGCTGGATACACCTGTGGAGAGGAAAGCAAGGACAGAAGTGTAGAAGGAAAGAAGTGAATAAGAGAAAGAAAGGAGGAGAAAACGGGTTAAGAACGTTAAGCTTGGACTTCAAGACACTGAAAACAGCATGGAAACCAATATACACTCAATTACAAAATATCAGACCTGCCTGCTCTTTATATAACATAGGCTGACCAGATTAATGCTAGAAATCACGTCATGCTTTCACTTATTAAATGCAGTTCAGTTACAAACAGGAGGCGCGGATTAAGGGAGGGACACAGGCTGAATCATCCAAAAAAATAAGCTTGGAGGGGAACTTTATTCATTCGTCAGTTTGCGCGGCGCCACTCACTCTCAAAGTCGATCTTCTCCACGATGTTCTTGGGCTTGACGCTCTCCTCCTGGTTGTAGATGAAGATCTGTCCGTCCTCGTTCTCCGTCCAGCCGTACTTACTCATCCAAACCTTCACCTGCGTGTCTGGAGAGAGGGAGAGAGGGAGAGAGGGAGAGAGAGGGAGAGAGGGAGAGAGAGGGAGAGAGAGAGAGAGAGAGAGAGAGGGAGAGAGAGAGAGAGAGAGAGGGCTGGTGACTGGAAGGTTGCAAATGCTTCTACACACACACACACACACACACACAGATGTCCCATGACGACATAATGTCCCGCATAACATGGTGTACCTATACCATGGTGGCGGATTATAAAAAGGCATTTTACTGTCTCAAAGGAATGGCAAGATCAGCTATTATAAATGCTGTGACAACACAAGTTTATACACTTCCAGTCAAACATCTCTCTGGCAGGACCGTGGTTCTCTAGACTGATGAAGTGGTCCAGGTTCTTACCCAGAGGGTCTCCCAGCATCTCAGCCAGTAACCGGTGCTCAATGTTCTGGTAGGTGATGCCCACTACATGGCAGATGACTGGAAGAGAAGAAGAATTAAACAACAGTGAATGTTTATACGACAGCAATATCAGAATCTCAGAATATCAGAGTCAGAATTGCTTTTATTGCCAAATACAAAAAACAGAAATTCATTTTTGGTGATAAAGTCTTGATCTCAACAATCTAAGATGTCTGAAAATTGGGTTTTTATTCATTTAATACATATGCTTTCATATTTGGGATGGACTTTTGCTATTTTTTCCACAGATGTTATGCAGGGAAAAGCAGGAGGAGGAGAAGTGCCCCCTCCGTTCATATACTGTAAGAGCTCACCCTCAGTGTGATCAATTAAATGATATTATACTCACACTTGCGCACGGAGTCCTCGAAGCCAGTGATGCCGTCGATGAGCTCTCTGTTCTCCTCCAGACTCGTCTGTCAGGGGGGAAAAGGGAGGTGAAGGGGATTAGAAGACATCAGAAGAGGACAAACACTTTCATAAAGAGGACAGTTTGGAGAGGATGAGGAGTGAAAAAAGGGATGAGAAGAAGAAGGAAAGCAACAGAAAGACAGATGACATATTAAGGATGTGAGACCATGATAAACAGCTGATTGTGTAGAACAGGAATCGAAAGGCAAACAGAAACTGCGGTCTGTATTTGTGAGAGAGAGAGAGAGAGAGAGAGAGAGAGAGAGAGAGAGAGAGAGAGAGAGATACACCCATACACACTGTGTGGATCTTTTGAATCTGCGTAAATAACCTTAACTTATTTATTAATATTCTTACATGTTTACAGGCCACTGACCCAGACCCACATTATGCACTTTTACAGCTAGGTGTCTCCTGCCAGTTTTTAATCTCATGACTGTTTGTTGAGTTTGATTTGTGGACTGTATTCTTTTAACTTTTGTAAACCTGCTTGCAAAGCACATTTCTCTTCGGGGACAATAAACGTATTGAATTGAATAAAAACTATTGAGAGTCTGATCAGTAAGAGAACATTAGTGGCTAGTAACCATGTAAATGCTTTAACAGACTAGTTTGATTGGTTGGGACATGTAATATTCCTCCTGCGCATGTAATATTCCTCCTGCGCATGTTTGTTAGTTCAAGTGTCGTCAACGAGTTTATGGAAAGTCTAAAATATTCTTCTCAACATTTATTCTGATTAGCTGCTTTGATGAATGTAAACACCTTATCAGACCACTGTATTCAGCATTTATGTGAACAGCTTGTTCAACCTGAAGGAATTAATTCAGAACGATAACATAATGTGTATGTAACTGTAGGTGTGTGTGTGTGTGTGTGTGTGTGTGTGTGTGTGTGTGTGGCGTACCCAGAAGCTCTGGAAGTGGCAGGTCTCCAGCAGGTTCCCCAGGTACAGGATCTGTCTGATGGGGCGTTCCTCTTGCTGCGACACTGTAGTCAAGGAAACGCACCCCGACCCCAAAACAGACCCCACTCCCCCTCCCAGCTCTGAACAACTACCAAACACACTCACACATACACTCACTCCTGTGTAGTAATATGTGTGAGGAGGCTCCACTGACTCACATTCATTCAGTTACCTATAAACCTAATTTTCTGTTGATCGAGGAATCGTTTCAGCACTAGCATCATCACTTAGCCATTCCGGTTGACCCTGAGACCTTTCTGATCAACAAACTTGCACACATGTGTTTGGCCCCAGTGAGAATTAAAAACCTAATCTTGGTGCAGCATGTTCTACACAGCGACACTGAAGTAAACCTTATTTGTACGGAGAAGCTACAAGAGCACATCCACTGGACGCTAGGAACTTGTGGAAACGGCACCAAAAGGATACGTGTGTCTGGTCGATCATGCACTTGCAGAGGGTGAAGTCTGTGTGCGGCAGGTTGGTCAGGGCCTTCAGCAGGATCTGGGACGTCACGTTCGTCTGGAAGTAGGCGGGGTTGAACTGGTACCTACAGGACACGAACTGCGGATTAGAGCCGTCGCCTTTACACCTCATACATCGTGTTATGGCTGGGGTTCTCAAACTCTTTAAGTCATGGACCCCCAAATAGATACACGTTAGGGCCATGGACCCCCATTTGATAACTGTACAGTAAGGTGGGAGATAATAGTGGGGAGAGATGCAGCCTACAATTAGATTAATCATTCTTATACATTCTCTCCCTGGGTTAATTTCTGGTGCTTAAACAATAGTGAAATTAAATATTTTGCTGGGGACCACCTGAAGCCCGCTCAATGACTCCGGGTGGTCCCTGGACCCCACTTTGAGAACCGCTGCGCTCAGGAATATAATTTGTTGCTCAGAACTGTAAAATAACATTTTCATCATGAATGTTAAATATTACTACGCACTTCAGTGTATGTTTTAATGCACCAAAACACAATTTTTACTCATGTTGAGAATGGTAACTATCACAGCACCAGAAAACAGTGAAAAAGCTATACAACACTGCATACAACATGCTGTGAAAAACAATATGAGACATGAGAAAGACAACATGAGAAAGACAAGCAAACAGAGATAAATTTGATGCATGGCTAGCACACATCCAAAAATTCACCACCACTTTGACTCCTTTACCAGCCAACAAGATTTTTGAACAGAACCTCCAAATAATCGTTGTCTACCAATGTGGATGATAGATTACACAATGTACCAGTGTCAGGCTGTCAGCCAATATTGCCAGATATTTGGGTGGTGGCTGGTATTAATCTGCCACACCGGCTGCCAAGCCAAACAGACTGACAGAGTGACTTACAGCTTTAAGACAGCCAGGTTGGCTTCCAGGTCGTAGGCGTTCTCTTTGGCTTGTGTCTCCACATAGCGCTCCAGCGTGGCCAGGTTCTCTGGGTTGTACCTGGGAGAACAGACACAGCTCATTATGTATGTTCAGGTGCAGATGGCTTTAGTGTTTCTGCAAAGGGATTAGCATCTTAATGACAATCCACTGGATGTTATTTACTATACGTTTCTGTATGTTATGGATATATTCTATTGTATGTAAGCAGCGCCATCATTGTGCTTTGTTACTATATTGAGTCATCTGTGCGTATCACTGTGGGAATAAATCAGTATTACTGCTAGTACCACTGTCAATTATACTTCCTACATTCTGAATATGGTTTGTATGCATTATAAAGAGCATGCAACATCAGTTTAGCTACAGCATCTGGCAGTGTGGCAGCAGCTGTCACAAGGAGGCTGAGCTTCCATCTTTGATTTGGGTAGCGAATAACAACAATAACACAAAGGAAACTTGGTAGAAGTCTCGAATAACTAACGTTGGTAAACTTGTTTTTAATCATCAGTCTCTCAACTACACTGCTGAGAAGTGCCAATTTGTTGAAGCTAACGTTAGTTTGTCGGAGCTGGTCAGCTAGCTACCGCAACAAAATCAAACTGAGAAGAAGTCGTCCTAAGTCTTGAATCACATTATCTAAACACAAGGCCTTGAAGGGCTTTAATACAGGTAAAAACATATTTTAAAGTCATGAAGTCAGTTTTAGAAGTGTTAAACCGTTTAAGGATGGGAACTGTTTTCAGCCCAGTCATGCAGAGCCTCTGTATATTTTGACATCTCTAACGTTAGTTGTTTTCACTTTCACGTTTATTTCATTTGCGAAATTGGTATTATATTTAATTGAAACTGGCATTAGAAAGACCTCGAAAAGACTTAGACTGAATTTGATGTTTGAAACTTGCACACACCCTGTGAATGGGCTTGCTGCTACTTTAGCTTAACATTAGCAGGTTAAATTAAGCTAACGTTAGCTAGCTAGTCCGGTTATCAGTCCGTTTAACGGGCATCCATACCTATCGATTCCGCGTAGGAGCTTCCCCACGTTCGCTCTCATCTGCTCGAAAGAAGAGGCCATTTGCTCCAGATTTGTATTCAATCTTTACGGTGAAAAATCGAATAAAATCCACACGTGGACGAAAGACTAGAAAAGGAACCGGGCGGAGGGAGAACCCGATCGGAACGGAAGGAACGAGAATCAGGCGGACGGACCAGTTGGGATATTAGCTCAATCAAACACTATGAGCTCAGTAAAAGTGCTTGGGAAGTGCTAAACAAAATATATAGTTTGCAAAAGTAAATATGGATAGCGGTATACTCTCTAAATATCTACTCATTACATTGAATAATTGATAAAAAGGTAACTTCCGCTTTTCTCGGGAGGATTCACCCACCCAGCTCTATTGGTTCCTAGCACGTTTTGGTTCCTAGCAAGCTGTGGTGAAGATGAATTGCTCTATCGCCCTCTTCTGTTCAAAATAAGAATGACAAACAATGTATGGAGACTTCAGATTCTTGTAGAAAGAGGGTGATTTGCTTTAATAACTTCAAGCTTTAAAGTGGCCTAGATTTGCTACTTTTCAGCTGTACCTTTGGTGCTTATGCATACTCGTATTTTTGTCTACTTTTGTCTGCTACATCGTTGACAAAAATTCTGGGATCGGGTTCCTGTACATAGGGTCCGGACTTCTGCCTGCACCCAAGGGGAGTTGGAGGGAGGTATTGTTGAGCAGCATTTCACACAGTCTCACAAAACATTGCATCATCCCACCACCAATTATAATACTGTCATGCTTTATTGATCCCTGTAGGGTAGTTCTCTTTTCACTTGCCTCCCTGCAGGGAGGTCAGAGCGCAGCGTCAGCTACAGAGCAGCAGCTCTGCAGCTGGGAGGGTTCAGTGTCTTGCTCATGGACACTTCAGCAGGACGGAGGGTTGCTGACAGGTGGGTGAGCCTGGGTCCTACGGTTGAAGGACGGTCTCTCTAACCACTAGGCCATCCTGCCAGCCTAAATGGCCCTAAATGTAATAAGATTACTCAAAAAAACAGTGCGGTAGCACAACCATAATTGGGGGAAAAATGTACATCATTAAGTTTGTACCTGATATTTTACTCTCAAGTATTACCTAACCTAATTTAATCTAATCTAATCTAATCTAATCTAATCTAATCTAACCCAATCTAACCCAATCTAATCTAATCTAACCTAACCTAATCTAATCTAATCTAACCCAATCTAATCTAATATAATCTAACCCAATCTAATATAATCTAACCTAACCTAATTTAACCTAATCTAATCTAATCTAACCCAATCTAATCTAATATAATCTAACCCAATCTAATATAATCTAATCGAATCTAACCCAATCTAATCTAATCTAACCTAACCCAATCTAACCCAATCTAATCTAATCTAATCTAATCTAACCCAATCTAATCTAACCTAACCTAACCTAACGTAATCTAATCTAATCTAATCTAACCCAATCTAACCTAACCTAACCTAACCTAATCTAATCTAACCCAATCTAACCTAACCTAACCTAACCTAACCTAACCTAATCTAATCTAATCTAACCCAATCTAATCTAACCTAATTTAATTTAACCTAACCTAATCTAATCTAATCTAACCCAATCTAATCTAACCTAATTTAATTTAACCTAACCTAATCTAATCTAATCTAACCCAATCTAATCTAGCCTAGCCTAACCTAACCTAACCTAACCTAACGTAATCTAATCTAATCTAATGTAATCTAACCTAACCTAACATAACAACATAACACAGCATAGCATAACATAACATAGCGTAGCATAGCGTAACGTAGCGTAACGTAGCGTAACGTAACGTAACGTAACGTAACGTATATACTGACATAACGCACCATAATGTAACATAACATAACGCAGCATAACCTAACGTAACCTAACATAACACAACATAACATGACATGACATAACATGACATGACATGACATATATCCTGACATAACGTAACGAAACGAAACCTGACGTACCGAAACCTGACGTAACGTAACCCTAAAGTAACCTAACCTAACCTAACATAACACAACATATATCCTGACGTGACGTGACGTGACGTGACGTGACATGACGTGACGTGACGTGACGTGACGTGACGTGACGTGACGTGACGTGACGTGACGTGACGTGACGTGACGCGACGTGACGCGACATACCACAACACAACACAAAATAACACAACACAACATCACATCGCTCTACTTATTGAGCAGTTCAGGACGATTGGAGTCCGTCTTTATTTACATCAGCCATTCTCCTGTGGCACAGTTAGCTTGAGGCAGTTATTTGTGGTGAACTGGCCTGTGCTGTGTGTCTGTCACATGTGGGTGTCTCTGAACCACACGGTAGACCTGATACTGTGGGCTGCCGGCTTTCAGAGAGCCGGGTGTCTGAAGAAGGGGAATAAAGGTCTAGTGATAAGAAGGCATGACAATATGGTGTGAGTGAGATGGTAAACATCCTCTCTTCTTTCGATTAACTCTTTAAAATCCGCTGCTGATCGTCCCCTAAATCTTTATCTTAATCTTTGTCTTAATGAACACACAGTGGGTCTGTTTGGCAGTGGGCGGATCACGGCTCGCAGGTTAGAGCTTCATAGGGTATATCTGCAGATCTGCTGTTTTTATCTGTTATTGTTTCCCTTCTTAAGATAAGATGAAACGGGGGCGCCCCGGTGCCTCACCGAGCAGAGCGCGTACCGCATAAGGCTCAGTCCCTTCCACAGCGACCCGGGTTCGAATGCGGCCCGCGGTCATTTGCTGCAAGTCCTCCCCTCTCTCTCCCATACCTTCCTGTCTCTCTCTCACACTGTCGCTATCAAAAATATATATAAATATTAAAAAAAATAGATGAAACTTGAAGGATCTCCATGGTGAAAATAGGTCGTTGCAGCAGCAAAAGTAATGGGATTCAGCAGTGGAAAAAAGACAAGTAGAATATAAGCACATAAATAGAATATAAAATAAGCAATTAAAAGTAATAAAAAATTAAAATAAAATAAACAGAATATAAACAGTTGTGGCATTATATAAGCTTGTACTGGTGTCAATTTATATTACAGTAACTAGTCTGTATTGGTTGGAAGTAGGGGAACATACAGTTGTCGCTAGCAGACATGATTGCTTACTCAAATATGGATTATGTATTAACATATCGTAATGAAAGATAAAATAAATATCAGTATGTATACAGTATGAAATAGGGAACCATTCTGAAAATATACTTAATATACAGTATGTTTGTTGTGTTCTGTAAAGCACTTTGTGACAAACCTGTTTGTTAAAAGTCTATAAATAAACTTGACATATTCAAACTAAATGACAGTGTTTGTTCACCCTGCAGGGTCAAACACTATGGCCTTACACATATCTTACATCTATTAGTAAAAATGAAGCAGCTTTAAACACAACAGATAGCTGATGTCTGAGTCTAGAGGCCAGATGCACATTTGATAAAGTACTTTTTAATATTGCAAAGTATTGATCAACTTTTTACCTCATGTAAAATAAAGGAACTTTTTCTAGAGACTTGGTGTGCAGCAAAGAATCAAAACTTTGCAGCAGTGGTTTTTCCTGCACTTGCCAGCACCATAAAATACATTTTTTCAGTCCTGCAGGGGCTTATTATTATTATTACTATTTTTTTTACTTTTTAATATTTTACGGTACGTTACAGAATAAGGAGCTTATTCAGTGGCATGGAAATGCTTCTGAACAGGAAGCAGAAAGGGAGCTCCAAGCACGAGTGATTCTTCTTGCAGAGCTGCAACACACACACACACACACACACACACACACACACACACATGTTTCTGTAGGTGCAAACCTGAGACTGAAACCTACACTGAAAACCCCAAACAGCACAACTGCAATTAATCAGCTACAAACCACACGTAGACACCCATACATGTCCTCCAAGTATGTGCCAGCACACACACACACACACACACGCACGCACACGCACACACACACACACACACACACACACACACACACACACACCACACACACACAGGTTGGTATTGCTATACTTGTGAGGACTCTGACTACATTAATCCCCTACTCCCTAACCCTAACCTTAACTCTTACCCCAACCTGAAGCTAATCCTAATCTTAACCCTCCTCACCCTCAGTTAGCCCGTTGAAAAAGTGAGGACCGGCAAAACGTCCTCACTTTGGATGAGTTTTGTAATCTTTCTATCCTTGTGAGGACATTTGGTCCTCACAAGGATAGAAACGCAGAAACACAAGAACAAATCTCAACAAATCGCAAACTTCAAAAAGCTGGAGAAACTTAAACTTCTCCTATTCTTTCTCTCTGTCGGTTTCCTTTTATCTCTCTATCTATCTATCTCTCTTTCTCTCTCTCTCTCTCACACACACACACACACACACACACCCAACAGGAAATAAAATTGGATTATGCAAATGAGCTGTAAAAAAAAAAAAAACGTTTGAGAGAGAACAGAGGAAGGTGTGAGGAAGGGAGGGAGGGAGGGAGGGAGGGAGGGTCGATCGCAGGGTGAGAAACAGAAACAGGAAGGTGTGTGTGTGTGTGTGTGTGTGTGTGTGTGTGTGTGTGTGTGTGTGTGTGTGACAAGACAGTGAGTCAGACTCAGAGACAAAGAGAGAGAAAGAGTCTCCGGCTCTCCCTGCGGCTTTCTTTCCTCGGCGTTTGTCAAGTGGAGGCACGGGGTGAAGACCTTGTGAGAGCGAGGGAGTCCAGCAGTTCTGCTGCCTATGTAGAAGCCGCTGTGTGAGTGAGTGTGTGTGTGTGAGAGGGCGAGAGAGAGAGAGAGAGAGAGAGAGAGAGAGAGTGACATGACCAAGGAGCAGGACTACTAGTACCAGTCAAGATGGATTTCCAACACAGAGCGGCTCTGGACATTTCCACCAGGAACCCTCAGGACGACTTTGAGATCCTGCTGAGAGTTGGAGGAGGAACCTATGGAGACGTCTACAAGGTCTGATCCATCAGTTTATTTATCTATTTACTAGTTATCTGAGTTGGAGTTTCATCTCTCCACAGTAAAAGAAAAAAAAACTCCATCCCAACAAGCGATTTAAGCTTGTAAAGAGTCTACAAATCATACTTTTCTTGAAACATTTGAAGAATCTTGCAAACCAGGAAGGTCCATTTGACTCGTTTCAGTATAGTTCAGCTTGAGATGAGAGACAACTTCTTGGAACAGGTGCAGTGAGGAGGAGGCATTTTATTTTAGTTATGAAAAATATAGATTTATAGCTCCATAGAAGACTAGAGTACTCATTAAGAGGGAGTTTTTTTGCAGCGTTTGCTACCAGCATCTGTTTTTTTTTACATTGAGAACAAGTCAACCATGTCTCACATCTGCCTCCACCTGCTCAGTTATCTGTGTGATCTCTGGCTGATAGATTTCAGTTTTTTCAGAGCCGGGAAAGTGGTTTCGTGCTCGTTCGGTTCTCACCGAATACTAAATCGGGAAATTCCTGATGATTCTGAAAGGAAACGTAGTTGTGATTGAGTCTGGTTTTGTTGGTTCAGTGCAGTCTCAAATCGAGTGCAGGTCCCAGGTCTGCTGGAGGAAGTGGGTTTAGAAGAAGTGAAAGTATTCTTGCTCATATCCTTTACATGTGTTTGGTGATCATACATGACATTAAACTGAACTCAACTGTACCGAAATCAAAGTATCTTGCAAATCTTCCATTAGAGTGCTAATTGCATGTTTTTATTTATTTGTCTACTCCATTTCACCCACCGTGTATGTGTTATGGTGTGTGACTCAATGAGGAGTTGATGTTTTGCTGAGCTGTGATCTATTTAACTTTGGCCCTTGATGCTTTTGAGTGAATTTTCTCTTTGCCCTTACCTCATCTGTGATTTTGATTGTGTTCTTGTTTATGTAGATCGATGTATGTTGCTTCCTTTATGTTTGTCTCGATGGTGTTTTCTTGTCCAGGTCTCTCTTGAAAAATACACTTTTAATTTCAGCACATAAACATCATGCAGAAGATTTAAAGGATTTGAATCAGTGACCAAATTAACGTTCATGAAAGACTGGGTTTTGACCAGGTGTGTCTGTGTGTCTGGATGTTGACTGAGCCCGGGTTTGAAAACGAGGTCAGCAATGGCAGAAGTTGAGGTTGAGGCATCTCATATCCACACACACACACGCACGCACACATGCACACACACACACACACACACACACACACACACACGCGTCAGTCAGTCAGTCAGTTACCTTGTGGCCTGATGCTCAGCAGGTCTGATGCAGTGCAGAACATCTTGTAAGGATGTTTTATTGGAGCAGTAACATCCTTGTTCCTGCTGCCAATAACCACAATTCAGCACAACACTGAGCGGCTAATTGCTTTTATGCAACATTTACAACAATTTTATAATACAATCAAACATTAAACAAACATACAAGCTTGGGGTTTTACTATAATATTTTTATTTTGGCCCTCCACCAACAGAAAATGTACTCCCCGTTGCTAAGCAACAACATCCTCGTTTGCTTCATTCCGTTCACACAGTCGTCACAGATGGAGCGATGCTGTTTGAGTTAGAAGGTAAAAGTTTGTATTTTGTGGTTATAAGCGCTCGTCTGGTCTGAACGCGTCACGTCCAATCACAAACCGTGGTTGGAAACAAAGGTTGTATATTGCACAACGAGTTCTGCTCCATGCTGCCAGTGTTTTCAGGCTGTTAGTCAACTGTTCCACTACAGAGCAGCAGCACAGCAGCCGTTCTCACCCTCATGTGGTTCTCTATCTATTTCAAGTTGAATTGGAGTTTACTGAGTATCTGCTCACAGTATTAGATACATGGACCGATACAGAGAGCTGCACTCCTTTTATATTGGTTTGTAATGCTGGCAATCTAGGAATGAAAGCTCATTCTACTGTTGCACTCACTGTAAGTTGTAAGTAAGAGCATCAGCTATATGCATAAAAAATGGATTTTGCTGTTTTGTAGTGGACTATCAGGAGTCAGCAGATCCTTCATCTGATTCAAAGACCTAAGCTGTCTTCACACAGGCAGCCTAAATCTGATTTTTCTGCATATCCGATATCCGAGTCAGACACATTTTTAAGACTGAACACTCAAAAAAGGCATGGAATCTGATCGTTTCAGATCAGATTTAAAACACATTCGTAGGTGTTTTGAAATGCGATTCAAATCACATCTCTGAAAATGCAAATCAGTCCGACTGCTCAGATCAAGTGGGTTTTTTTTCAATCACTCCCCATGCGACATGCAGGCCATCTGATGTCACATGTTGAAGCAATAATAATAATAATAATAATAATAATAATAATAATAACCTTTACTCATATGGCACTGGGGTGGAGGGGCGGGATTGTTCAAAGATCTGTGATGTTTTATTGGTTGGAGTTTATATTTACGCCTCCTGGTGCAGCATGAGGTCACCATGAAATTATTTTCCAGGAAGTAAAAGCAATGGGAGTTCACTTCATGGGGACTTTAACATAGAGGTGTAGGTCTGTTGCCCCTTTGCATTCGTCAGAGACACGTAACTAAATACATGTGGGCATCCATGCAGTGGAACAGTGTGGACCCTCTGGTACTTTCCAGAAGGCTAGTCGAGTGACAATAACAACCCTGTAAGGAATAGCTAACATGGAGTTTATCACCTTGAGACAGAGGAGGATTATGTGAGTCAGACTTTTGCACTAGCTGGTGGTTGTTTTTGATGTGGATCATCCAAGAATTGAAGCTTACATTCTTCTATTGCACTCAGTGTCAGGCATTCTGGGTGAGAGCGTCATCTAAATGCCTGAAATACTGTATAAATGGAGATGAAATTCATGGTGGTGCAATTCAACATAATATCAATTTATTGGGCAGCAGTGGAGAAATCAAACAATGGAGGCCTAGGAGTATTTGCTGGAATGTAATACAGTAGCACACTGTGTATGTCTGTGATAAACCAGCCTGCCTTTACTGACCTTTACTGTGTGATCGATGGGACACTGTGAGGTTTGACAAGTCTGTTTTTGATCCATTTAGAGAACCATCTGCCTACACTTTAACCACTCTCTACAGAGGCTGCATCTATGTCACGTCTCTTGTATGTAAGTCTAGGCTACTGTGCTGTAGTGTAGGCTACTGTAGCATACTGAACAATACTTACTGTGTTGTGCCATATACAATAAAAAACTTTATAATAGTAATAAACTTTATAGCTCCTTTCTTAACAGTGTTACAAAGCGCTTCACAAAACAAGTAAAAAATACAGCAGTAAAACAGAATAAAAACATAAAGTAGGATCAGAAAACATAATAAAAAGGAAAAGATATAAAAGAGGACATAAAATCAACAGTAGCCTACAATAGAGGGATTTTAGGTGGTGTAGCACTCTGACGGCCATATTGGAGGTCTTCAGCTCCTGGTCATGTGAACAGCTGATTGTGTTTCTAAACGTACAAAGTTGCACCTCAACAGAAGTCAATACACATGATTAATATCTGAGCTGTTTCTGACTGAACTGATCATTTCATCACTGATCCATCTGATTGATTTAGTGTTTAGATAATGTCAGCTTGTTAGCTAGCTAACCATAGTATCTGGTCAGCTAACCATCACTGTCTTGTTAACACATCTGATTAGCACACTAGCTAACGTAGCTAGTAGCAGCTAGCGTTAGCATGCTAACATGAACATCAGTGTGTTTGCTGGCTAGTTAGCTAGCTAACAGTTTGTTCAGGTTAACTGAGCTGACTCTTCTCAAGCTACAACTCAGAGTGTTTTGGAGAAGAGACTAGGGCTAAAGACAAGACAGTTTACTGTGTCACAGTAACCAAATCCACCTTATCACACTATTCACTTTTACTGAGAACGTTACTGAACGGACAACAATGTTTTTCAGGTATCTGTGTTTTTCTAGCCCGGTTATATATTTAGACTTAATTTGCACGCAGCACTGGACCTGATGCTACCAGATGTGGTTGCTAGGAGATTGGTGAAGCAAAGCCTCTATATTTAACACACTTTCCTACCTATTGTCTGGTCTTGTACCATACTATTATTTATTGTGTTGCAACTATACCGCAATCTGCTCTGTACCACACTACATTTATATTTAGTTATTCAGCCAGTGTTCGACTCTTCTCTATACTACTAAAACACAATACTTTCAGTATTGTACAATACAAGACAAAAACATAGTAATGTATTATCAGCAGTTTTGGCCTGTAGTAACTTATTCACCAAAACTACCTGGCCCAGGCTCTGTGCATCTTTTTTGGACATTTTGTAAAGTTTTTCAGTTTTGGGTCGTATCAGGAAAACTTTACAAAGTCCAAGTCAAGCTGTACTTTCATGTACCATGCTTATCTCTGCTGCGCTGTAACTGTACCGCACTGAAGTACAGTGAACCGTACTGTGTGTGTGTGTGTGTGTGTGTGTGTGTGTGTGTGTGTGACTGATGCAAAGCAGGGAGGCCGGGGAGCGGAGCACACTTCCTCTAAACAGGCCGGCAGCAGACCCTGCTGTTTTCACACAGACACAGAGAGAGATTTGCATAATGGTCCCCCCATCACACACACAACCACGTACACAGACACACACACAGCCACGTACACAAACACACACACACACACACGTACAGCTCTACATTCACACATCGCACACAGAGGTCAACCTGCAAATGCAGCACTTTTAACCGACAGTGGAGGGGAGAAAATAGGCCTTTTTCTGTGTATGTGTGTGTGTGTGTGTGTGTGTGTGTGTGTTCGATGACTGTGATAAAGGTGACCTGGCTTTCACAGAGCAGACTTCATTTTTACCAGAATGGCTGTGACAGTGCAGCAGCAGGAAACAGAAGTGTGAGGTGAAGTCAGAAGGAGCAGGACAGGACAGGTGAGGTGAGGAGAGAGGGAGGGAGGGAGGGAGGGAGGGGAGGGGCAGCGGAGACGAAAATAAACCCACAGTAGATACAGTAAATACCTCCTGGTCCTGTTTTCTGACTGGTTAGGAGGAGCTGGAGAAGGAGAGGACGCTGATGTCACTGCAGTCAGAGAAAAGGATGTGAAGACTGCAGCCACATAGATTTATTTAATCTTTTTCATCGTGGTAAACCATGAGATCTGTGCTTTTTTTTTCATTTAGTCTCCATCTTTGTCTCTCAGCCTCACTGTGGTGTTTCTGCACTGCACTTCCCACAGATCACCTGTCAATCAAACAGTGTGGGCGGAGCTTGGGTTTTCTGTTGCTGCAGTTTGAGTTTCTCTTTTCTCTGTCTGTTCAGCCATGGTGGCTATCACTGCTCATGCTAACTACCCAGTTCTTCTTCTTCTGTTGATTCCAAACAAACCGGAAGCGGAAAACGCATCACTTCCTGTGCGGCAGAGGAAAGAGCTACCAGACACCGGCTGATTAGAACAGACAGTGGAAAAGCTTTCAGGAACTGAGAATATGTCGGATCACCACTTTGTTTTATCAATAGCTGATAGAGAGTCGCACATTGATGAATTAAAGCAATTAAGCAAATGCACATGACAGAAAACGAGAGAAACAAAAACCATTGGAAGTATCAAGTGAAGTATCTGCACTCCACGGTTAAGTTTATTTTAGTTTTAGTTTAGTTTTATTCGACAAAGATGCACAAAATGTGACATGTATCCCATCAGCCTCTCTGCCTCCTGTGACATCAGTGTCCTCTCCTCCTGTCCCGCTCCGAGCCTCCAGCCTGCCTGCCTGTCTGTCTCTGTCTGTGCTGAACGACAGCTGGTTTTACCTGCTGGACGACAACACAGTGAAGGGTGGATACAGTCAGAGGACAAATATTCTTTTGAATCTGTATCTAGTCAAGTTGAGTTGAGTCCAATTTACTCTTTAAGTGCTTTTAACAAAACAGGTTCATCAGCTGAGAAATTCCTTGTACGTTGTATTTGATGAATAAAAGTTTCTGATTCTGATATCTCACTGAGCAATGCAGGATATACAGTATATACAAACACAGCTCAAATAAAGGAAGTGTTTTAAGACATGAGACACCCACAATGTGAAAAATTACATGTCTACATTGATAAAATGATTGATAACACAAACATTAATCAAATTATGCAGCTTATCGATGGATAGTTGGCAGCTAATGTCCTTGGTTGGTTGACAAGAAAACACTTTTATAGACTATATAGTGTGGCAATGAACTCTTCAAATATCTACAGATATATATCTATGACAGATATTGTATAATATGTGTGTGAACTAATCACTGACGTGGAACGATTTTATTATTTTCCTTTTGGTATAAAAATGTCTTCTCTTATGGGTTGAAAAGGACCAGAGAGTAGGCTATACAAAAAGTGTCAACGGTTCAATGAATTAGTGTTGTTATTGACACTGTAAACAGAGACAGATCGAATCATATTGATGTACCTGTCGTTGTGAGTACAGCTCTTTCTGTTTCGCTGAATGTTACATTGGAAGCAGAGGGATGTTAGATGATAAATGTATTGCATGGTCTTCCACTTCAGCATATATTTCTGTTACACGACTTTAGAAACCCTGAACACAGCGCTGCTAACACCTCAAAACTACAATTTGTATTTGTTTAATTTTAAACTTGTCATGGCCCTTTATGTACAATTTACAATTTACAATTTCCCATTTGGCAGACGCTTTTATCCAAAGCGACGTACATATGAGATTTTAATACAACACAAGCAAGGATCTAGTCAGGAGAGAACAACGAGAGTAAGTGCCATAAAGCTAAGTTCTGGTCCGACTGGACATAGGTGCTACGAGGTAATGCATAGAGTGCATAGAGGTAGATAAAGAGGTTTTTTTTGGGGTTTTTTTTGGTTACACAGTCCATCAGGTGAGAAGGTGTTCACTAAAGAGCTGGGTCTTTAGCCTTTTCTTAAAGATTGAGAGGGACTCTGCGGATCGAATGGAGTTTGGTAACTCGTTCCACCGCCGAGGAACCACAGAAGAAGAGTCTGGATAGAGACTTAGGGCCTTGTTGTGGCGGCAGCACCAGGCGCCGCTCCTTGGCAGAGCGTAGTGGGCGGGAGGGAGCGTAATGAGGGAGTTCAGGGAGGTGGGAGCCGTTTTGGTTGCTGCTTTGTAGGCGAGCATCAAGGACTTGAACTTGATGCGGGCGGCAAGTACTGAATGCTGTACGTTTCATTTAGCACCCTAATGTCAGTCATAAAAGGCTTTTTTATAGCTCTTAAAGTGTCGACTCCTGAAGGCTTTCTGATGACTGAGTGGGTTGATGTGGCAAGATCTTTAAAAAAAAAAGAGCGATTTTGGCTGAAAGTAGTGATAGATTAGTCATGTGAAAGTCGTCTGGGTCAAACAGTACTTGGCAAATACTTTTTTATGGTTTTTTATTGGCCTTCTTAGGTGCCAAATGGGTGAAGTATGATAAAATAACGAGTTTCAAAAGGTTAAAACAACCACAGGAAAGTTTCGAAAGTCAATTTAGGGATTTTTTTTCTGCTGTTACCAACCTATGTGTCTCTGTACAAAAAATTATTTAGTTATTTCTGTTGGATCCTCCAGGTGTGAATCAGTCTGAACCCTGACCTGCTCGCTCACTGTGAGACCAAATGCACAGTAAACCCCACCCACCTGGCGCTCTAAGTCAGTTAAAACAAACACAAAGGACTATTTGCTGCTACCATTTGACCAGAGTCTGCAGAAACATGAGTGTGTGAACTGGTTTATTTCAGGCAGTCGCTTCCTCAGTGGCAGGTTGTAGTACATGAGTCTGGTGCCGGTCTTGAGTCTGGTTTCAAGAAAACAGTTTTTGACGAACTGGACTTGTCTGGGTCTCTCGCTCAATATCGGATGATGACTTGACGTTTTTCCTTCCCCTCTAAAAAATATTAAAAAAGGGTTAATTTTACTGATGTTTGGATTATTTTCTCTACAGCATGACAAACAATGTGAGGGATTTCACCTGTAGAAACCTGTATGTGTATGTAATGTCTATGCATTGATTAGTCATAATCCTCTGTATTGATTGGTTGGAAATTGAAGGGTTTACAGTAATACAGAGCTTCTGTAGATGGATCTACGTCCTTATTAAGTATTATTTTCACATTTGAAAGAAAAAAAAGACACAAACACTTTATTTCCTGTTTTGGTTTTGGTCTTCAACAGGACTCGGTTTGGTCTGGTCTCAGTCTCGACTTGGTCTGCATTTGTGTGTGTGTGTGTGTGTGTGTGTGTCTGTGTGTATGTGTGTGTGGGCGAATGGGGGCGAATGTGTGTGTGTGTCTGTCTGTGTGTGTGTGTGTGTGCGAATGGGGGTGTATGTGTGTGTGTTTGTGTGGGTGTGTGTGGGTGAATGTGTGTGTGTGTGTCTGTCTGTGTGTGTGTGTGTGTGCGAATGGGGGTGTATGTGTGTGTGTTTGTGTGGGTGTGTGTGGGTGAATGTGTGTGTGTGTGTCTGTCTGTGTGTGTGTGTGTGTGCGAATGGGGGTGTATGTGTGTGTGTTTGTGTGTGTGTGTGTGCGTGTGTGTGGTTGTGTGTGGTTGTGGGGGCAGCAGTGAAACACAGTTTAATCATATATTATAAAGGGTAAAATCAAACTCAGTGTGGTTCGATTTGGTTCTGGTCTTGAACAGGACTCGATTTGCTCCGGTCCCGGTCTTGACTTGGCCTCCACCTCCTTTAGTCTTGGAGCTGACTTGGACTCGGTTCAGCGGGTCCGGTCTTGACTGCATGTGATCACGTCAGGATCCCCCTCCTCTTACAGTACGAGCCTGACTCCTCAGCTGACGTGTGGTGGGTTGTGTGTGTGTGTGTGTGATTCAGGATTCAACAGTCTGGTTTCAGACCTGCAGCCTCTCAGAAGCTGCAGCAGGTGTGTGTGCAGCCTCCACTACGAAATGAAGAAGTGAGATCAATGAGCAGTGAGCTACCAACCCTGCAGGATCTGCCTGCAGAGCGGAGTCAACTATGTCAAGCTTCTGCTGAAACGGTGTGGTTTGTGTGTGGTGTGTGTGTGTGTGTGTGTGTGTGTATGTGTGTGTGTGTTTTAGGGTGCAAAGTGCTTGAATTTCGGCTCGGGTTGATTCATCTTTGACCAAAAAAAAGAGGAAGAGAGAAAATATCTGATGCCAAAAACGATACACAAATGTCAGCCAAATACCAGCTTATCACTGGTGTGTATGTGTGTGTGTGTGTGTGTGTGTGTGTGTGTGCGTGTGGGCGAATGGGTGTGTCTGTGTGTGTGTGTGTGTGTGGTTGTGGGGGCAGGAGCGTAGTGAAGGATGAACCCGGAGAAAAACAGTTTAATCAGCTTTTTATCTGTGAAATAGAGTTGTACTCAACAAAACATATTATAGAGGGTCAAATCAAATTAAATGTGAGTTACATGAAACGCATATGAATATTTTTATGCATTTAATACACAATGGGAAAGCAGCTTATAATGTCTAAAATGCTTTTCTTTGAATCATCGCGTAATAACTCAAGTCAATCAGTCGGGTCTTCTCTCTGATGCTTCACAGCTGCTCCTGCAGACTCGAACACTTTCCTGTGACCTTTCATATTCACAGATCACTTCTCAGTCATTTCCTATATAAATTACTTTGACAGACGAGCTGACGGAAGCAGACAGGAGGCGGCTTCTTCTTCTTCTCCTTCACCATCTTCCTTGTTTCTGTCGGGGTGGGTCAGGCCCGATGTGACAGGTTTGAAGTCTTAGTTTGGTCATTTTGTCTTCAGCACAGAAGGTTTCTCTTTTAAGGGTTTCGGAAATGGTTGTGTGTGTGTGTGTGTGTGTGTGTGTGTGTGTGTGTGTGTGTGTGCATGGCTGAAACACATTTGGCCTCGCCTCACCTCGCCTCGCCTCGCCTCGCCTCGCCTGCAGAAGGTCAGGCTCGTCTCGTCGCGTCACTGTGGAAGCCGCAGGTCTTCCTCAACAACATTTCCATATCGCTTAAGTGTGTGTTTACTAGTTTACAGATTGTTTGCGGGGGGTCTTTCCTGTCAGTAACCTCTCTGATGTCACACACACTCACTGTAAATTTCCCCCGTTGTGGGATTAATAAAGGATTATCTTATTTTATGCACACTCACACACACCCTGAAACACACACACACACACACACACACCCGACCCTCTAGACTGCTCTCTTGATTGAATGGAGTTTCCGTTGTTATTGCAGCCGTCATTCCTTACTCTTAAAACCCACCGAGTGTTTTGTTTGTCTGCGCTGTACTGAGTGCAGACGCAGAATGACTGGACCGCTGCTGCCGCGACTCCTTCCCACAACACACCGAGCTGCTGTGAAAGCCCTGTATGTCTCTCCCAGCTCTCCCGGGCTTCAGCTTTTCATAGAAATTGTTGCAGCAATTACTGTAATGCCATTGATCTGCTACTGACTAACCGTGAGTATGAGTATCGTATGACTGCACTCGTTCAGAGAGATCAGACGGTGATGAAAGTGTTGTTGAACGTAACCATTAGCGAACGTTTCCACATGACACGCAGGTGAAAACGCCGCCTCCGAGTCATACTGTCGTCCTCTAGTCCTTCCGTGGTGAAGGAACAAAATCTTCACGTTATTCTTCTCCACAAAATGTCAGAGTTTGTGCTCGTTTCTCAACACTGTGTGAGACTGTGTTGCATAAAACACTCAGGAACACAGTATATTTGTCTGCCTGCTTTAATATCAGCCTCCATATCATTCGCGTCCACAGCACATAATCTTCATTTCAGAGCTGATTTCTCGAAATTATGTGTTGCATAAAACACTCTGGACGAATAGGTCTACAGCACATTTCTGTGTTAGTGAAGCCCAGTAGAGCCTGTAGAGTAAAGGAGACTTTACAGTGGTGTGTAACTCTGGTAGTCTCTTGGGTTGTGTCTCTTCCTCCAGGATAAAACCACAAAATCAGTGATTCTGTGATCTGTTGCTCCAGTAGAGGAGACTGGAGAATTGTGTTTTTTTTCTCTCTATCCATTCACTGCCAACAGTCTGAAAATCACTTCTGGCACATAAACGAATGCTAACAAGTGAATCGCTTTCTTTATGTTATTAAACCTTCTGGTCAGAAGAATTTCAGTGTTACACTTGTTCAAACTGAAAGGTTTGATAAACATAAAGCAACAGATTCACTTAACCCTCGTATTATGTTGGAAAGAAATTACATCCATTACGTTACGGGTCGAATTGACCCGTACTGTTTAAATACACTCAAAAACAGGTAAAGAATAGTTTAGAAAATTCAGAAAGAAGAAATATGAGAACATATGATATATACACTATATTTAACAATTTTAATAAACATATATCCTTTCTCACAAGCTGTGGCATTTTGATAACTCAGTTTAATTAACGTAATGCAAAGATTTTCAATTTCCCTAAGTATATATTATAGTATATATTTTTTGTATTTTGTAAAAGTAAGCTCAGTTACAGTTACTGTAGATATTAGGGATGATCTGCTTATCTCACGATACAATTCAAGACACGATATCTGGTTCACGATTGGATAAGACCGCGATACGATGTGATCAATAAAAGTTCAGTGACGACAAAGTCTGACTGCAGAATTCTGTTTATTTCTGAGACACAAATCTTGTATCAACAATTTAAAAATGTCATTACAAAGTGACAATGATATAATTTGGATGGAGAGCTTGTGAAACTGTGATGGTCAAGAGTCTCATTTGTGATTCCTACAGCAGAATAACATGGAGCTGATATCATGATTCATTTTTCTGCCTAACGATATGTGTTGTCACGGTTTTGTATTACAATATATTGAATTTCGATATATCGTCCCATCCCTAGTAGATATGATTTCACCTTTTTACTTTTTCATTCCTCTCCACATGATGAGCACAGTGTAAGAGTCTGTTTCCTGCACTGTACACACTGTGCTGGTTTTACTGTCTTGTTGAAGGGCAGACCTGGCATCTTTTCAACTACATTGTCCTCTGTCTCTGAAACCTCTTTCTCTATTTCAGTATCACAGTTGAAAATCTGTGATGGGACTTCTTGGACTGTCAGTCTTTTGGAGCTCATTTTTTAACATCTATGTCTGACAAAGTCTGTTGCAGCACTGAACAGAAGTGTGGGAAACCTTTTTACCCCCACAGGGGGTAAAAAGGTTACAAAGTGCTTCACAAATAATACAAAATAACCTCCCCCCCCCCCCATAACAGAGGAAACACAAACAACAAAAAAGATAACAACAAAAAATAAAAACAAATAAAACAAAAGATAACAACAATATACATCAAAGACATGTTTTTATTTTGGGTCTGTGCAACTATCTTTGTACGTGAAAGTATATAAGTAACATCATATTATTTGTATACAAAGTCTGTACAGACTTCCCACAACACATCAGGGCGTCCACACTTTGCATGTAAGTTCATGACCATAAATGAGGAAAAGTCAAACAATTTCAGGGAGAAAAAGAGAGGGTAAGCAGTATTTCAGACAACTCAAAAGTGAAAATGGGTCAAATTGACCCGCAACATAATAGGAGGGTTAAAAACAATTCAGCAGCATGACTAGTTTTTTTAATATATTGTCAGAATCTGCTTTGTCGGCGTTCCTTTATGTGCTAGAAGTGATTTTCAGACTGTTCCTCCATTGAATGGAGAGAGAGAGAAAAAAAAAAACACAATTCTCCAGTCTCCTCCACCGGAGCAACAGATCACAGAATCACTGATTTTGGGGTTTTATCCTGGAGGAAGAGACACAACCCAAGAGACTACCAGAGTTACACACCACTATAAAGTCTCTTTTACTCTACAGGCTCTACTGGGCTTCACTAACACAGAAATGTGCTGTAGACCTATTCGTCCAGAGTGTTTTATGCAACACATAATTTCGAGAAATCAGCTCTGAAATGAAGATTATGTGCTGTGGACATGAATGATATGGAGGCTGATATTAAAGCAGGCAGACAAATATACTGTGTTCCTGAGTGTTTTATGCAACAGTCTCACACAGTGTTGAGAAACGAGCACAAACTCTGACATTTTGTGGAGAGGAATAACGTGAAGATTTTGTTCCTTCTCCATGGAAGGACTAGAGGACGACAGTATGACTCGGACACGGTGTTTTCACCTGCGTGTCATGTGGAAACGTTCGCTAATGGTTACGTTTAGGCGAGTAAGGGGCGAGGTGTTTGATGTGTGGGCTGTGTGCTCCATACAGAGGTGAGACCAAGTCAGTATCAAGTCTTGAGGCACAAGTCTCAAGTCAAGTCTCAAGTCTAAATGTAGAACACCAAGTCAAGTCCAAGTCAAGTCCAAGTCATTAATGTCAAGTCTCAAGTCTAAATGTAGAACACCAAGTCAAGTCCAAGTCATTAATGTCAAGTCTCAAGTCTAAATGTAGAACAGCAAGTCAAGTCAGAACAAATCAAGAGTCCAGTATCAATTTAATATCTTAAAGAAAACTAAATATCTAGGACTTTTCAATGCAATATGGTTTTAATAGGATAAAAACTTGGTAAGAGCATCATGAGTTTGATTTCTATAATCAGTTTCAACTTCAATAAATTCAATCATGTGTTGTCTATGCACTGCAGAAACTGACCGACTTGTTAAGTTATTTTATCTTGTCTCCAGACTTATCGAGCTTATTTTAGGATTATTTTACTGAGATCATCTTTCACTGCACTGGCAGATAATTTTACTGATTTGGACTTTTCAGGAGAATGTAACTTGTTTCAGGACATTTACTTGGTAAAAGTGAAATTGTCTTGGAGAAAGTTTCTGCCTTCAAGATTTTATTCATTGTTTTATGATGATTTCTTGACAGAAGTCATATTGGCATGAATCGAGTGAAATGTATTGAAACCAGCAGATTATCTGCCAGTGCAGTGAGATAATTTCACAAAAAATATCATGAAATAAGCTGATAGGTCTGGAAACAAGATAACATCATTTTTTGCAGTGTGTGTTCTGTTTTTGGTATTTTTACATCTTTTTATTGCATTTCTGTATGCCTATATATTGGAAAAAGCTCAAAATGAAATGTATAAAAAAAGTTTAGGCAAGTAAAACAACTTTGGTGATGATTATGGTTAGGGTTAAGGTTATGGTAAGGGTTAGGCAACTAAATCTGTGGTTCAGGGCGTCCCGGTGGCTCAGTCTGGGCTGCATGCCGTGTGAATGCAACATCCTGGGCTTGAATCTGACCCAGGAACTTCACTGCATGTCATCAACCTGTCTGTCCTGCCTGCTACTTTGATCTGTCCAATAAAGACAAAAAACGCCGCCCAAAATTTACCTTAAAAAAAATAAAACTTGGTTAAGGTTAGGCAACTAAACGAATTTGGTTACAGTAACGTTTTGGTCATGATTGAAAAGGGTTAGGGTTTAAAACTTTGGCTGCAAATTAAAAACTTCACAGTAGAAAACTGATTTGCACGCGTTGGATATTGAACCCGGGTCGTCGCCCATCCGTACGCCCCCCCCACCCCTCCCTCCGTCTTTCCACCGCGCCATTTCAACGTCAAACTCCTTCCTGTGTCTCGTCGTGTCTCCTCCACCTGATGGGGAAACATGTCGTGTCCGTTTTCGTGCGCTGAGCGTCTTATTTCCATATTAAGACATTGTGCTCATTTCATGAAATTTCGGGACAACAGGGCGATCTGGGTTTAAAAGATAACTTTAAATGTACAAAACGCAGTACGATGTCTAACTTCATACAGTCAAAATGTCGTTAGATGTTACTGTAGCTCAGTGGGTGGAGAGCGGGGTCAGCGCTTCAGTTTCCACTGCTGCCACCCAGGCTGACGGCGTATGCAGTCATGGTACAGTGAGGCGTAAGTGTCCGTCCAATGGCATTTGTCATGTTTAAAAAAAACCCTTCTTGAAGCAGTGGAGTTTCCGCTGTCACGTCCTACTCTTCAGCCACTGAGTACAGTTACATTATGACTGTATCTGCTCTATTTCAGGGGCGTGAGTCTGGAACATCTAAACTGCAGTGTCATCCTAAGAAGTCCCTTTTTACCCATAAGAATTTATTCTTAATTTACCCGCCTGGTTAAAGTGGGAATCTACAAGATCTGTGTTGTTGTTTTGTTATTTTGTCTCCATCTTTGTTGCTAAGCGCTGTTAACCTGTTACTGATGCTGAAGTGTGTGAGGAGGTGTGTGAGGTTTTTGTTTTTGTAAAAATGTAAAATCTGTACCATGGTGATTGTGCCGGGTACTCTTCTTGATTAGTACACAGAGAAGTTGTTGCCTTGCACAGAAAAAAAAAAAGTTGCAGATTAGCAATACAAGATAAGATGCGCCACACCTGTTACCATGGAGACGTTTGACTTCCTGAGTTCCCAGTGCTGCTCGAGAGCTTTTACCAAGCTGCAAACCCCAAAAAAACACGTCACAGTTTTCAGATAAACCTAACTGTAACCTTTAACCCCGGCCTCCGCCTCACTGAAGACCTTCGCCTCACTTCTCCTTTTAAAGATAATTTTTGGGGCATTTTGCCTTTATTAGACAGTTCCAAGTAGAGAGAGACAGGAAAGACTGGGAGGGAGAGGGGGATGATATGTGACAAAGACATGTGACGGATTTGAACCCAGGACATTAAATGTGTTTACATGGTACGCACTTTAGAGCTGAACCACCTGACGCCCCCTCACCTCTCCTTTAAATGGAGGCAAAATAACAAATATAACGATTTCTGACAAAAGCCCGGTCCCTTCATGATCCAGCTAGTCTGCTGTACCTGGATTATAATCTTACCCGTCCACCACTGCTGTTATTCCAGCATGGTGTTGGTCTCCAGATGTGTGTGTGTGTGTGTGTGTGTGTGTGTGTGTGTGTGTGTGTGTAACTGTAACCCTGTTTCAATAAGGAGATCAAGTTTGGCTGTAGCTCTGCTCAGTAAGGAGCTGTCTCTGTCATCTTTCACTCTTGGTCTTTTGAATTTAAGGTGATTTTAATACTTTTTCTGCAATCTGCGACAGATTGTCCGCAGTTTGTCATGAAGCCGCTCTCTTCGCCACATCTCCCTTGAAAAATACATTTTTAATTTCAATGGCACTTTGTAAATGCTTAAATAAAGGCATACTATAAATAAACCTGCACACTGAAGAAGGCACTAGCCGAAACAGCTGTGCATGATTTCCCTTCTGCATTTATAAAAATACAAAAAACAAATATAATGAGAACATGAAAGGTCTTGGGAAACGTTTTTCTTTTCTGAGTGCGAACCATTTTCTCGACTGAATGCTATAAATATAATAAAATACCATGTAGGGTGTTGAATGTGACTAAGATGTTTTTATTTTAACTCTGAGTGTGTGTGGTGTTTATAGACTCTGTTTATAGACAGTGTGAATGGGAACTGAAGTAACACCATCTTCTGCTATCACACTTTTAAAGGTCAGTGTGTGTGCATGTGTGTGTGTGTATGTGTGTGCTTTATGTGGGGGTGTGAAAGTGTGTTTTCATGCTTGTATTTGTGTCTTAAATTCCAAACAGTGGAGCAGCGGACTGTTCTCTCTGCAGATCGCTGATCTGGAAATAACAAGGAAACACAACTGAAACACTCCAAAATTACAACGGATTTTCATAATTTGACTGAAAGCTAGTGTAAAAATATTAACCTGTGTGTGTGTGTGTGTGTGTGTGTGTGTGTGTGTGTGTGTGTGTGTGTGTTTCCAGGCACGCAATAAGCAGAATGGAGAGCTGGCAGCCATCAAAGTCATCAAGATGGAACCAGGTGAGAATTTAGCCATGAAGTTTCTCTTTCTATTAAATGTTTGTTTTTTTATGGCATTTCTTCTCTATAAGATTTACTGTTGGAGGGGAAATAATGACAGGAGACAAATGTCATGAGCATGTTTCCAGCCTCAGCTTGCTTACCGACATTTTTTAAAGGTCCCATATGGTGTAAAGCAGGACTCCCCTTGCCTCTGTGATGATAAAGGAGTTGGATGGTCTATCTAAACATGGTGAAAGTATCAAAACGCACGGTCGCCAACTAAATCCACACAATCCATATTAGAAAAGCGAGCCTCTAAACGAGCCGTTTGGACTTCCGTAACTTTGTGGCGTCACAAAGGTTCGCTCATTATCATTTTTGTAAGAAATAACAGACTAACAAAGTGTTTTTTTCAAAGCGGTTGTCATTGTTTATTACCGGATAGTTTTCCCTACCTGTAGCCGCCGGGCCGCGGCGTCTCACGTTTCACTCTTGAAACGGTTAGCCAATCAGAACAGAGGGGTCGTTAATATTAATGAGCCTTAAAGACACGGCGACAGAAACAGCCTGTTCTTGGTAAGGCTCAGAGAGACGCTGGAAAATGAACGTGTCAAAATGGATTGAGAGTGTTTTTGGTTCATGACACCACACACACAGCTTTGAATGGACCTCAAGACACAAAATAAAACACTGGAGAGTGGAGAATATGGAACCTTTAATACAGTGATTCTCAACCTTTTTCATATCAAGGACCCCTAATTTAGTCCACATTAGGGCCACGGACCCCCATTTGATGCGATTTTGTCCCTCGGACCCAAATCTGAGAATATTTTTATTGTTAGATATGATTTTGTCCAGAACTCCATGACTATCTGTGTTGTAGGGAGAGAGATAACAGTGAAATCTATGATCAAAATACTCAGTCTCCTACATTCTATAATTGTTCTTGTAAATGAAATAATGAAGTTTAACGCTTCATCAATTTGCTGGGGACCCCCTGGGATGCCCTCAAGGACCCCTGGTGGTCCCCGGACCCCATGTTGAGAACCACTGCTTCAATAGATAACACATAGTAGACATCCCAACTTAATATGATTCCATTACGGGGAGCTTTTAACAAAACATTACACCAGAGCAAACACTGAACGCTACACATACACACACACACACACACAGTGAGAGAGAGAGAGAGAGAGAGTCATTACTTGCACAGTGGCACAGCGATATAAATCACATAAATTAAAGCCATAAACCATTATATTCCACTCACGAGCGAAGAAAACAGGCTGTAATTGCATTTCATTAGACTTGTAACACTTTGATCACACTGATTATCTTCCAACAATCACTTGTGTAACCAGCCGCTCTGATTAGTTTGCATTCTCACAACACAGAGGAGACCACAGTGACTCATTAAAGATATGAGCTCATTATTAAAGCTGCTCAAGGCAACATGTCTAATGTACAAGTTCACCCGTCTTATCAGGTTAAATCACAAAGTGGAGCTGACACAGAGAAGAGCGTCCCATCCTCACTAATTGAGACTCTGTAGATTTCTTGTGGATGTCCTGGGTATTGAAGATCAGATTTTTCAAACGATTTCAAACCTCTTGCTGCCATCGAGAGCCGCGCTGGTGTGTGAAGTTTCCTAGTGCAGCTTTAATATTTTGAAGAACAATATTTTATTTTCAGCCTCATCAGAAATCTCCCAGATTAGATTGGTCTTGCGTTTCGGGAGACCATGGGGAATTCTGGGAGTCTGGGGAACCCGGACACATGTCAAGAAAATTCAGTGCAAAAGTCCAACAACGACTCTGTTGCCCCAACTGAAGTCTAAGTTTAACACATTCATTATTATGTGTTGACAGACTCTGCTGTCAACTTTTCACACTCTGGCCTCTTATCCAGAGTTTTCACAGCTTGATCTGGTGCTTTCAAGAGATACCAGACTCTGACACACACACACACACACACACACACACACACACACATACAACTCTCACCACATGCATCTGGACCAGAGAGGCCAGGTTCATGATCTTCATCAAGCACATTTCATTCCATACAGACTCTGGCAGAGCCTGTTAACTCTCCTACAAACTCCACTTTTATCCCTATGTAGTAATAAATATGCATTCTCTCTCTCTCTCTCTCTCTCTCTCTCTCTCTCTCTCTCTCTCTCTCTCTCTCTCTCTCTCTCTCTCTCTCTCTCTCATTCCACAGAGGACGACTTCTCTGTCATCCAGCAGGAGATTGTGATTGTGAAGAGCTGCAAACATCGTAATATAGTTGCATATTATGGCAGCTACATACGGTAAGCTGTCTGTCTGTCTGTCTGTCTGTCTGTCTGTCTCTCTCTCTCTCTCTCTCTCTCTCTCTCTCTCTCGTGAATCTTAGTTCACTCAAAGCATCTCTTGTGTCTCCAGAGCCAATAAACTGTGGATCTGTATGGAGTTCTGTGGAGGAGGCTCCTTACAGGACATCTACCATGGTGAGTGTGTGAGTGTGTGTGTGTGTGTGTGTGTGTGTGTGTGAGAGAGAGAGAGAGAGAGAGAGAGGCTCCCAAGAGGCTACCTTGAGCACTTACTTACTGCTCTTACTGGCACAAAATGACCTTAATATATCTGCAGGAATTGGCTGATAATACAATACAATACCAGTGACTCGCTTGGTGCAGATTTCTGGCTTTCAAAACTCACTTTCTGGCCTTTATATTCCAGTATTTAGCTGGGCGATATTTGGCCGCTTCACTGGACGTTTCTAATAATTAGCTGCCTCACTCCTTCCTGTTGTGAAAGTGATACTTTATTATTCTTGTCACTTATAGGCCACTGTCACTGAAGGGGAGGTGGTGGTGGTGGTGTGGGCTTTGCCACAGGCTTGTGTAGGAGGAGAAAAGTTCTCTCGATGTTGTTGCAGTTTCTACTGGTCTCAGATCGAGGTCGATAAAGCTCACAGATCACTTCATGCCTCTTTAAAACACTTCAGATTGTTCCAGCAACACCAGCTATAAAATGTTCCCGGTCCTCAGTTCTGATTGGCTGAGCCGTGTTCAAAGCCGTTGTAAAACACCCAATGAACAAACACCTGTGACTGCATGACTGTTAGATTTATTGAACATTTGCATTTTTTATTGCAATGGTGTGTTATAGCCAGTTAGAGCCTTAACTGTTTTATTTTCCTCTTTGCCAGACTTAAATAGATTATATAATGCTGCTTCCACATAATAACAAACATTTTGACTTTCTTCCTGAATCCCTCAGTGACCGGTGCTCTGTCTGAGCCACAGATAGCCTACATCTGCAGGGAGATGCTGCAGGTAGAGTCACACTGATCATTTGTTGATCATTTACTATCATTACTGATGATTGGAAACATCTCACTTGTATTGAGTGGCGCCCCCTTTTTGCCTATGTGATGTCTCAACTGTCTGAAGGCTTTAAAATCCTTCTTTAACCTGCTTCCCCCTTCATGACTGAAGTGGATTTAAGGTGAAATCAACAAAGGAAAAGCTCTTTTTTAGCTCAGCTGTCAGCTGTATGATGTTTAATGGTTGATTATATGATATTTACTGTGTGTGTGTGAGCAGGGCCTGGACTACCTGCATGGACAGAAGAAAATCCACAGAGACATCAAGGTGAGCATCATAGAGCAGTATGGGACTGTTATTTAGATTTTCTGTGTACTTGTATATCTTGAATGTCTTATTGACTGTAGCTGTAACTCTGCCATGCAGATTTGTCAGATTATGTGTTACATCAGATTAGATTAGATGAAACTTTACTGATTCCTGTGGGGAAATTGGCTCATTGCAGCGGCAGAGGATAACATATAGACACAAATAGAGCAAATAGAGAGTACTGAAGATTAGCGTTCAACCAATATTGAAGGCCCATACCAATATATTTTGGATTGAAGCAACTGATCTTTAAATTTGACCATTAAATTTGACCATTTTCACCAGTATTCAGTGTTTCCTACAGAATTGCGTTCTTCTCAGGGTGGAAAAGCCTCAGAAACAGCATTTAGACCACGAGACACTAAAATTCTCCACTGAAATCCAGGATGAAAATAATTATAATAATAACCAAACTTGTTCATGCATGCGTGTGTGTAATCTGATCAAAATGTCCATTAGAATCCATTCATTTTAAGGGCTTCTCATAGACCAGTGTACACAATAAATATGTAATCAAACAAACTTCTACACACCCATCATATCAGAGGAGGACGACACTGACTGGCTGATATCAGATTTTTAATAAAAGGCTGATATCGACAAACTGATATATTGGTCTAATCCTACTGATGGTAATGCAACAAATAAATAAAGACTGACAGATTAGCCAATGTTTACAGTTAATTGATCTATAATTCACAGCATGAAAGCATGTGTGGGTTTAACATTAAAAGAACAGTGTATAACCGTCAGTCTTGGTGTAATGGGTTGTTTGTGTGGGTTGTTTCTGTCCCCCCCCCCCCCCCCACCACCACCACCCTCATCCCCCCCACCCCCCCACCCCCCACCCCTCCTCCCCCCCCCCTCCAGGGTGCCAACATCCTCCTGAACGACCAGGGCGAGGTCAAGCTAGGTAAGCGATGTTTGCTCCGCCTCGTCTGCGTTGTACCCATGCATGTGGTGAAGATGAGTCACTTGCTTAAAGTGATGTTGAACATTGATAGTACCTTGGGTTGTGTCTCTTCCTCCATGATAAAACCCCCAAATCAGTGATTCTGTGATCTGTTGCTCCGGTAGAGGAGACTGGAGAATTGCGTTTTTTTTCTCTCTCCATTCACTGCCGTTGTATAGAGGAACAGTCTGAAAATCACACTTCCGGCACATAAACGCCAATAAAGCAGATTCTGACAATATATAAAAAACTTTGGACACTTTACATTGTCCTTTATAGCCTCTTGGCCTTCAGAAACCCTCCAAACCCCATTGTATAATTTAACAAATGCACTGTCCATGTTGTCTGCAAGTATCATCAAATTACATCTAAGACCTTTTCAATGGCAGTTGGAATGAAACTTAAGACCACCTCTGCATCTGAATTAAAAGTGAAACTGAAAACAACTGTAGAGCTGTCAGAGCGTTCAGTGCCGCCTCCAAAACAACACACCAAGCAAACACAACATTTAAGACTCTAAAAAACTACATTTAAGATGGAAAATGCTTAAAATCTATTTGTATTCATTCTTGTATGGTTTTAAGTTTATATATTATAGTTTGCAACATTTTAAGACTTTCTCAGAACCTGCAGACACCTGGAGTTATCACAGCAACAGCAGCAATATAACAAAACGAAGTCCCTCGTCATATCTATAACAAGTGTAATATTTTGAGATTCATCTTTCTCTGTTGTGTAGCGGACTTTGGGATCTCGGCCCAGATCACAGCCACTCTGGCCCGCAGGATGTCCTTCATCGGGACGCCATATTGGTGAGGTCAAAACTGAGAGGTCATTCTCTCTGTGGATATGAACGTCGTCCCATAAGCTTTATAAATACCTGATACTGAACATTTAGGGACAAAATCACAGGAGGTTTTAGCAAGATGCTGTATGTTTTTAGACAATGCTGTATGTTTTTAGACGTTTTTAGACGCTTATATACTTTTTTTCTTGGGAGTTTTTCTTTGCATTTATTGAGGGTCTGAGGCTGGTGGCGCTGAGTAGGCTAGGTCAGTAGGATATGTAGGCTTGCTATGTCTGATAGCATTTGATATTGTGCTTCTTGTGCTTTATTCTGCTTCTCTGTGTTTGTGTTTCATCATTCTGTTCTCTGGTTGATTGTTAATCAGTTAGATCTAGTTAATCAGGTAGACCTAGATACATGCTGTGATAAAGGACTATAGAAATAAACACACTTGAACTTGAACTTGAACATACTTTAGTTTTTAAGAATGTCACAGATGTAAACAAACCTCATATGCCTCAAACCTAAATGACTTAGTATGGTTAGATTGTATTTTCCAGTTAGTATTAGAGCACTAGGCTTCATCATATTAGCTTCCTCCTCTCTTACCTCTTGTCTTTTTCACTTGGCTTCAGTCTAAAGTTACTTAACCAGAAAACTGTGATTCTATAACTTCTCTAACTCAAACTCCAGTCTCCTGTTCATGTCCCTGTGGTGTGTTGACGGACCTGCTGCTGTTCCCCTCCTGTCCTCAGGATGGCGCCGGAGGTGGCAGCGGTGGAGATTAAAGGCGGCTACAATGAGCTGTGTGACATCTGGTCAGTGGGCATCACAGCTATAGAGCTGGCAGAGCTGCAGCCGCCGCTGTTTGATGTGCACCCTCTACGGTAAATACACACTGAAGTACACACACACACACACACACATACAAATATAAACACATGCATACACACACGCAATGCACACAGAAGAAGAGCTTCAGTCCAAAATGAGATAATAATAGTAATAATAATAATAATCTTTATTTGTGTAGCACCTTTCATACACAACATGCAGCTCCAAGTGCTTTACATCAATAGAAGGCAAACAAATTAAAGAAAATATATAAAGAACAAGCAAAATGCATTGGATTAAAAGAATAAAATCCAGTAAAAACAGAAGGATAAGAATATGCAAATAACAGAAAGTGGACAAAGTGAATTGCGTTAAAAGAACACAATCAAATGTAACAGTTCAAATGAAGGCTAACTAAAAGCCAAGCTGAAAAGCTTTTAGCAGAGACATTCACCTTCAGATAAGAACATTATCGACTACTATTAAAGTTATGAGTCAGCTTAAGAAGTTTCCTTATAAAATAGTTATTTATTTGACGAAGGAATCATTTGGGAGGTTTTGGAAAATATTGACTGATGAATTGCAGGCAGCAAAATTCAGAGTCATAAATTCTGGAGCCACAATTTCGGAGTGAAACCCTCCAATATGCCGGCATGCGATCAGATATGCGTGTGTGTGGTTGTGACGGTTCACATATCATAAACACTATCATACACACACACACGTGTAACAACATGCACCGCAAATCTTTCCTCTAATGTGTGGGAGCATGCACACACACACACACACACACACACACACGTGACACACGGCTAAACTCACCACAGATCTTTCCTCTCATCAATGCATGAACACACACACACACGCACACACATACAGATACATGTTCCCATACACGTTCACTGGTGCATGATGGGACACTGTAGAAAATATCAAGACTTTCCACCGCCCACACCTCCAGTGATGTGTGTGTGCGTACATTCATGCATGCAATCACTCAATTTACACACACACACACACACACACACTCACCTTCCACACTGTGCACAATAGAATGCACTGTAGTTAGAATCCAGCCTAGAAACCAAGTCTATTATGGGATGGAATAGGCAACATCCACACACAGAAAGACACAGATTCTCACTGACTGTGGTGTTTTGTCTCTCTGCAGCGTGCTGTTTCTCATGTCCAAGAGCGGATACCAGCCTCCCAAACTCAAGGACAAGTCCAAATGGTGAATAAAGACAAAATATTCCAATATCAAACTTGGTCTATTGCAGTGATTCTCAACCTTTTTCATATCAAGGACCCATAATTTAGTCCACATTAGGGCCACGGACCCCCATTTGGTGAGATTTTGTCTCTCGAACCCAAATCTAAGAATATCTTTATTGTTAGATATATATGATTTTGTCCAGAATCCCATGACTGTATTGTAGGTAGAGAGATAACAGTGAAACTATGATCAAAACAGTCATTCTTCTACATTCTCTAATGGTGTTAACTTCTTGTAAATGAAATAATAGTGAAGTTTAACATTTCATCACTTTGCTGGGGACCCCCTGTAACTCCCTCAAGGACCCCTGGTGGTCCCCGGACCCCATGTTGAGAACCACTGGTCTATTGTATGTTCCTACAACATCAATCAAACCGCTATGGTCAGGTGCAGCTTTCTAGTCCTGCATTTACATTCCCAGCAACTGAACCTTGGTTTTTTTTTGCACATAGAAATGATAAAAAACTGACAAAGAGAGAAGAAATAAAAACAGGTCAGACAAAGAAACCCCAAGGTTCTTATGAAAATATTTCACCCCAGAAAGTTGACAAAAAATAAAGAAAAGTGTCTTATTCTATTTGTGGAAAGTCAGTATGTACAGTCCCTTAGCGCCATATCATTCTATGATATATTGTTGTTGCATTGATCGATGTGTAAGGAGTTGCTTTTTTCTTTCAATGTGATGTTTCATCTCTGTCCATGTCCCATATCTCCATGGTCTATAGTGTCATATCATTTGATAATATATTGTTGTGAACTCAGTATTAAAGGGGCAATAAGTAAGGTTTTTACATTAGCTTTTAAGTTTTTTTAATGTTTTTTCTGCTGAGAGATGATTAGGGTTGTCAATCAATTCCAGTGACTCAACAATTACTTTAGCAGCTGCTGAGATTTCTGCCTTTCAATTTTCTGACATTTTCAACTGCTCAACGATGGAGAACAGAGCTCCGAGCGTGTGACAGGCTTTGCAAAACATTTCAGCTACTAATGCTAAAAAAGCCTCGTTCTCAAGCCAAAAAAGCGGTCTTGTTATTCCAGTAGTTAGCATGGTGATATATTTTACCTCTTCGCTGGACGTTTCTGTTAATCTCTGCTGTAATTGGCTATCTTACTCCTCTCTATTGTGAAAATGTGACTTTAATGACTTTAATCATTCAAGAAAAATAAATAAGTTGTATCGATGTTGTTGTAATTCCTCCTGGTCACCAGTAGAGGCCGATAGAGGTCTTGGATTGCTTACTGCCTCTTTAAATAGAAACGTTCCTTTGGTCTGAGCTCTTTTCCTTTCAGTGCCATGTTGTTGTAAAACATGAATAACTTTTCCTCCACCGTCTCCCTCCTCTCCGAAGGTCTCCCATGTTCTATAACTTTGTGAAGGCGATGCTGGTGAGGAACCCCAAGAAGAGACCCAGCGCCTCCAAGATGCTCTCAGTCAGTACTGCAGTATTACAGTATTACAGTATCCGATGCAGGGCTGCAGTACTCTGTGTAGTACTCTGTAGAATCCAGTCTTCCTATAGTCCAGAGTCAGGTTTCTATAGTCTGACACAAGTCTGTTTTGACCCGGTTTTGTCTCCGTCTCGGCTGAAAAAGTATTCTGGCACGACTTCACCCACTAAGCTGCATTAACTGGGCAGGTCACACTGGGGAAGAGGAAATCCCAGCAGCACTTGCAGTACTGAGAACAAATATTAGTAAAACCAACTTATTTTGGCATACAGCTATGATCTGAAATACTGTGATTCAATAGGAACAGTGTTGGTCAAGTTACTTGTAGTTAAATGCAATCAGCAGTAATTAGTTCCATTCCTCGCTCCATTACTTTGCGTCTCGTTGGCAGCAGCGGCTCCTTGTTTGTCCCTGAGTTTCTCATCGCTGTGTTGAGTATCAGATGCTTTGATAAACTGAATGTTGAGTTTTTCTCTGTGGAAATGGACGATAATGTTCTTTGCATCCTTGACTGAAATCAATTCAAAGTAATGGTAAAACTTCCAGCTGCTGAAAGTCTGCATCTCTCCCTCTACCTGCAGCTTTTGTTTTGCTTTTTTAGCTAGTAGCTGATGACGTAAACCTGCTGCACGTCCTTAAGATACATATGACGAAAAAACAAAAAAAAACAACTTTGAAATAAAGGAGAGAAAAGAAAATTTTGAAGGGGGTTCAGGTTTAAGCGTTACTGGGATTAGTAACTGTAATGTAATTACTGAATTTGAAATTGTAATCCCTTACACTACTTGTTGCTGAAAAAAGTAATCACATCACTGTAATGCGTTACAGCCCAACACTGGGTAGGAACGTCACGGTCTTGGAAAACAGTCGACTCGCTCCGGTTTTAGTCTCGACTAAGTCTTGGTGCCGTTAGACTTCCTCTTCACCTGGACTGGACTAAACCGGTCTAAACTGCAGCCCTGCTCGTACTTCACATCGTCTCACTGCACTGGTTTGTGTTGGTCAGGACTGATTCCCCTGTTCTCCTCTCTTCCTCCCTTCCTCTCCTCTCCTCTCCTCTCCTCTCCTCCTCCTTCCCTCCTGCAGCAATCGTTTGTGACGCAGTCGGGCCTGACGCAGGAGCTGACCCTGGATCTGCTGGAGAAGCTGCGACACCCCGAGAAACTGAAGGGCCCGGTGTCAGAGGAGGAGGAGATGGAGGTCTGAACTCTACTCTTAATGCTTCATTTCAATACATTCAATTGACTTGACATTTGAAATGAAGCTTTGAAATACAGTTTTTACTCATCTCACAGTCAGTCAGTCTGTCCCAGGCTGTTACAGGTTGTTGTGTCCTCAACAGTGTATTTTGTGGTTGGTCCCAGGTGGCAGTCCCTGGGTCTTTAAGGAGAATCCAGTCCATCAACAGACACAACCAGGCAGAGCGGACCAACTCCGACATCAGCTGTAAGACTAATGATTTTATTTATTTTTTGAATGCATATTAAGGCGAGACACCATGGGGGGAAATTGGCTGGATTTTGCTTCTATAGCTGCTGTGGTTTCATAAAATATACAATGACATTTTTTATCAAAAACAACTATAAATAGTTGTTTTATAAGTTTATAAGATTAATCAGCTGTGTCATGTACACCAAGCACAAACTTATCTAACAAAAGACTTTTCTCAAATTGCATATTCCCTGTATGCAAAACACTTTTTTAACCTAATCTGACATGTTGCTTCTTAGCAAAATACCTGGTAACTTGCAGAGGCTTTTGTTGATATCTTTGGTCCTTTCTATTTTATGTTTTTTTTAATCAAAAAATTTGGTATCAAAAAATCTTTTTGAACTTTTTGCCTTATGC
>NC_136002.1:29177441-29224775 GCF_048128805.1 Centroberyx gerrardi
CAGCGACCAAAGGTTGGCATTAAACAACACAATGAAGTCTCTGCTGTCTGTCATCTTAACAAACTACTCTATTATCTGTCTGTGTGTCTGTCTGACCGACCTGTCTGTCTCTCTCCTGTCTCTCTCTCTCTCTCTCGCCCTGTCCCTCAGACCAGCATCTGATCCTGGGGGCGGAGGAGGGGATCTACACCCTCAACCTCAACAGCTCCGAAGCCACCATGGAGCTGGTAGGACCTTCATCTGTTTTACCGATACAGAGCTACAGTAGTGTGGTGTTTTCCAAAGGTTGGGTTGGGACCAAAAGGCGGGTCGCAAGGAGAAACGGATGTCTGAAGTTATTGGCTGTGGTGTTTTGGCAAAACCTTCCCCAGGTTCTTGCAATACAAATACCAAATGAAATACTGGAAGGTGGTAGTTTGACAGTGTGGAAGAATATGTATGTCTATGATGATCCTCCTATTAAGTTCTTCATTGAATAATTATTGTATAAAGCACACCAACAGTCTTCAGTCAATATCAAAGATTTATTCATGAATGCAGAGAAGGAAGACACAAGCGTACATGCAGCTCTCTGAAGGGAATCACTCTAAGAAAGCTTACAGACACAAGGCCAAACACTTCCTGGACTGATTACACAACTCTCAGTTTTAACATTTGGGGTTATTTGACACTTGACCGCCATGAAAACCAGAATATAATCTACTCACCAAGATCAGATGCAGCTGGACGAGTTTGTAATGTTCGGATTTTTACTTCCGATTCAGTCGGATTAGGCCATGACAATAGCCTGAAAACCTGAAATTAGTATTTAAATATAAAAGTAGATCCAGTCTCCCAAACAGGAACTATCTCTCTTAAATGGTATCCCTCCACTATGTTCTCTTCTATCAATGAAAATGCTATTTGGCGAAATGATGTTCTAAAAAAAAAATGAAAATCACAGCAGCAGGATCTGTTGTTGAATCTGTTCACCAACGTGTTAAATGTCAGTTTTCAATCTATTTTCTTGGCTTCATTCAAATGAATTGGAAGTAAAAATCTGAACGCTACAAACTCGTCCAGCTGCATCTGTTCTTGGTGTTTATATTCTGGTTTTCATGGCAGTCAAGTGAATAAAACCCCATGTTAAAACTGAATATATTGCTTTAAGTGTTTCACAGGCAAGCCACCTGATGATAATGATAATGACTAGTCCACAATATTCCTAATACCTGGGTTCATTTCATCAGAGAAGTATTTTGAAGATGTATGTCCACAGACAAACAGTTTGACACGTGGCTCCTGTATGACGGAGGAGACACCGGGTCAATAATGGATCAATGGATCAATGGATGGATGTCCTCTCTCTCTCTCTCTTCCAGATGTATCCAGGGAAGTGTACCTGGGTCTACACCATTAGCAACGTCCTCATGTCTGTATCAGGTAAATTAAAAGGCAGTTAAATTTAGAATTACATCCTCATTTAGCTACGCTGCTCTATTCCCTCCTGCAAAAAGATCTGGAGCTCAGCGATCTCAGTGGAATTCAACATTTTACAGAACAGACTGGAGAGCTGCTGACAAAGCAGAGTGTGTTTTAATGCTTATCCCAATTAATAGTTCAAAGGATTTCTGCTTCTCTTTGTACAGTAGCTCTCAATGACTTAGCTTTATCACTGCACCGACAATTTTACAGAACAAACTGGAGAGCTCCCATCAATGCAGTGAACCGTATTAATGCTTTAATCCTTCCATTGATCTCCGCTTCTCTTTTTAGCTCTAGTATGTGCTGGCTGTAAGGCTTTTTTTTTTCTTTCAGAAATCAAATAATTATACATTTCTCTGAGGCAGATATCCTCTCTAGGCAGGAACAATCTCATTGGTTGAGTTAAACCTCAGTGGGCGGAGCCAAAGATCCACAGTTTTTGGAACGCAAGTTAGCTAACAAACTTGAAGAGCAAAGAAGGACTTCTGATCAAAATCTAAATGAAAAATATAAATGGCAATGACTTCTTTTTTTCATTTATTCATGACCATGGTATTCATGATGCTGGAAGGTCAGCAGCTAGCTAACTAGCTTAACTAGATAGCTATATGGCTGGTTTGAACTTGGAAGGTCAGCTAGGCTAACTAGCTAACCTAGATAACTTAGTATGGATAGATTGTGCTCGGCTTCATAATATTAGCTTACTCCTTTTCCCTTTTCACTGGGCTTCATGTCTTTACCCAGAGGAGTTTAAATGTGCTAAAGTAAGAATGGAAATGACAGTTCAGTTTTCAGGCACAGGGATCTTCTATAGGGAGGTGCAGGGCGGGCGGGAGGACAGGACCAGGTGTAGCACAACTCCATCAGGTTAAGGAAAGATGGTTGTGGAGCAAAAACATCAGCAGGAGGAAGCAGCGAGGTTTCTCAGGCACAACAGGGTTAGCGGATACATTGAGTAAGTGTAGAGAAGAAGAGACCTCGCTAGAGGGAGCTGGAGGCAGACTAAATTAGATTCATTACAGGTGCGACGTATGATGTGCTACCAGCTCCCCAAAGTTTCAGTCAGTGGGCAGGTGACCCCTCCTGTCCCTGTTGTTCAGCCTAGGCATGATGGCAGGGTGCAGTTTCCTCTCCAGCTGTCACTATGGCAATGGAGGTAATTATTTGGGCATCTAAATTGCCCATAGGTGTGAATGTGAGTGTGTTTGTCTGTGTTTGCCCTGTGATGGACTAGTGACCTGTCCACAGTGTGTTTTCCTGCCTCCAGCCCAATGCATGCTGGGATAGGAATAAGGGGGTAAAGAAAATGAACTTTGAAACTGTGTGTAATTGTGTGTGTACAGGTAAATCATCCCAGCTTCACTCCCACTCACTGAAGGAGTTATATGAACAGGCACGAAAAGACCAGAGGGTCGCCCTGCCGACGCACAGACTGTTACCTAGGTAACGCTGGACTCCCTCTCTCTCTGTTTCACTTTCTATTGCTCCCTCTCTCTCGTTTGAAAAGATTTGAAAACTTGACCATCTCTGCACATGTCAACAACTTCTTAAGTACAAAATAATATTAAATTTGATCTATTTTGTCTGCATTTTCAGAAAATATACAGTGACGTGTAAAATACCAGATACCAAAGGCTGCAAGACCTGCTCAGTTGGTGAGACACTAAATTACATTTGAAGGTTTATACACCACCAATCAAAAGTTTGGAACACACCACATTTTTCTTTATTTTTACTATTTTCCACATTTTAGAATAACAGTAAAGACATCACAACTATGAAATAACACAAATGGAATTATGCAGCGACCAAAAAAGTGTTAAACAAATCAAAACTATCTTATATTTTAGATTCTTTAAAGTAGCCGCCCTTTGCCTTGATGGAAAGGCAAAAAGGCTTTGGAAAGAAATTCATACATAGGATCAACTTCACTATTTATATTTGTCTAAGAAACTAATTTCAAGCATTTAAGCAGAAGCCTTTAGATCAAAATGGCTTTAAGAGAATGAAGAACATTAAATCAGGTGAGTCCAAACTTTTGACTGGTAGTGTATGTCTGCAGAGACCTTTTTTTTTCCCTTTCACATGATCTTGAATTTTAGAGATTAATTCCCTGCACTGCAATGGAGTACGATACTGTACCTTAACAATTTGAATTTTAGGTGGCTAATTTTCTTCACCCGACACACACTGTGGTGGAAAAGTTTCTACATTTGTCCTCCAGTTTCCTTTAAATGGCTTGTTAGCGTTGTTAGCATCCCATCTTTAAAAACGAGAGACAACTATCATTTTGGATTCCACATTTGGGGAAATAAAGGATGAATATACCCTAGATTTGTTTTTCCCAGTGTTACATGTGTCTGGTTCAGAGAGATATCCCTCTGTGTTTTGTTGTGTCTCCTGCAGCGGGCAACATGCAGCACGGCTGTGTGTTCCTGTGCTGCGCTCTGGAGTCCACTGTGGTGCTGCTGCAGTGGTACGAACCCATGCACAAGTTCATGCTCATCAAGGTATGTGGATTAGAAAACTATTCAGGGTTTCATTCCTCAGGAGGGCAAACGTCAGCCTGCTCTTTTAATTTGCTCGGTGACATTCGTATAGCCTGCAGGTTAGTGGACGTCAGAGTGGTTTCTCTTTCTCTGCAGTCCAAAAGCCTTTGAAAGTTTTTTTTTTCAAGTCAAAATGACAGTCAGGCATTGAAATCTTTTCAGTTTGATTAGGAATTTTTCTCAGCATCCCATTTTCATGTAAGAGGATTTGGATTTTTTTGACATTTGACAATTCTGGCATGTTCTGACTCTTTACTTACTCTTTAAAAGACAAAAATCATAATCTGTTGTCTCAAATTACCATAACTTGATAAATAGCTTTGTTTATAGAGCTGTTGTATAAATGCAGTGTCACATGAGAAGGAGCGCTGTTATACTGTATATCAGCACAGCGTGATTCGGACAAAGATAATCACACCGTGCTGATACACAATATAACAGCACAACCTCGAGTGTGATATTCTGTGTCATCCCTAAATGAAATATCCACAATCTGAACACACTGACTCCAACTCTGATCAAAAATGACTGCTGGCATGGAAGTGAACCGTTTTATGGGCCTCTATTAAATTCACGAGTTGGCCTAAGACCTTGGCTGATAAAATGGTTACGGTGTTGAGAACAGACTGGCCTGTGTCAGCCCATAAAGACCATAAAAGGTTGCAGGTTTAAGTATCACTGAACCTCTGTCTGTCTTTGTATAAATAAGTATAAGTAAGTATAAATGCCTAAAATCATTTAAAAGAAGATGATTTTTTTTGTGGGAACAATACCTGATGTATACTGTGGTTTACTGTTTTTTTAATGTCTCTGGGTGTACAGTATGTATTGTTTAAGTTAAAGGTTGTATTTTTTATTGTTGTTTATTGGCTGTTGTTCTGTATTCATTTGTCTTTTCCACCAAGAAACGCCAGTAAATAAACCATGAGGGGGGAAAAAAGAAGATGAATTTCCGGTGGCAAATAAAATTCCAAAATGGCTGCATGGCGTTCTGAGGTGAAACCCTTCAGTTCTCTCTCTATGTGTTCCTCCTGCAGCATTTCGACTTCCCCCTGCCCAGCCCCCTGCGGGTGTTTGAGATGCTGGTGGTCCCGCAGCAGGAGTACCCCCTGGTCTGCATCGGTGTGTCGCGGGGGTCCGCCCCCTACCAGCCAATCACTGTAGACAACATCAACCTCAACTCCAACACTTCCTGGTTCACCAACACCGGCCCCGGTAGGTGGAAGTCGGATTATCATCTCAAATATTACTACCAAATTTGTTTTAATACACCACATGATACACATCTACTCAGATAAAATTTAAAGTTTTACTCTTGTGATTGGTGGTGTGTGTGTGTGTGTGTGTGTGTGTGTGTGTGTGTGTGTGTGTACCTACAGAGAAACGCAGCCCAGACACAGTGCAAGTGAACCAGCTGGACAGCAGCTCACTGCTCGTCCTTATAGAAAGTAAGTGAACAGACATTTCTTTTAACATGTCAGTTTTCAGTACAGAGTATCCTCCTCCCCCCTGGTTTCTGCACTGGCTCTCCTCCCGGTTTAAAAAGACAGACCATCACATCCTGTGTGTTGGTTGATGTTTTCAAAACCAGGACAAGCTGTGTTTTGCATCGTGAACAGGTTGGGAAATTAACACCGGCCATCAGCCAAGTGCTGGTACATTTTTGCTCGAGTCACATGACTTGGACTCGAGTCACAGTTTTAATCGCTTGAGACTTGACTTGATGCATGAAGAGAAGACTTGAGACTTGACTTGACTTGGGTTCTGGTGACTCGGGACTTGACTCTGACTTGTACTTTGATGACTTGAAAAGGTTTCTAAAGTCTTGACTTGAGATCTTGTGTTTGTGTAAATGACTTAGATTGAAAGTGATGAGATTTGTTCCAGCAGACGACTGAATTTAACTTCTGTTTTCTGAATTTGTTGAAACTGATTATAGAAATTATTGCATGCTAATTAGTCAAACATCAATAAACTGCATTTAGGCTCCTACAATAAATATATATATATATGTATATATATATACATATATATATATATATCCTAGTTTTCTTTAAGATATTAAATTGATACTGGACTCTTGGTTTGTTCTGACTTGACTTGCTGTTCTACATTTAGACTTGAGACTTGACTTGAGACTTGTGCCTCAAGATTTGAGACTGACTTGGGACTCAAGCAAAGCTGACTTGGCCACACCTCTGGTACCTATTCAATTAAAAACGATCCAGTTGGCCGGTAAATGAGTGAACTTTTGGGTTAGGGTTTGGGTTAGTCAAGTTCATGACCAGGGTGTTTCCTGCCCTGGTCGTGAACTTGTGTCTCGTGCAGCTTGAGGGTTTTCAGCCCGGAACCCAGACCGGGTGAAATGAACCTCAAACTCGGACCCAGTTTCACTAGAACGAGCAAATTCTCATGACATGTAGAACCCAGAAAAGTTGTTATGGTTTCTTATGTTATTATGCTTTTACTTGTTGGAATTTTTAAGTACGCCTACTGGTATGCCATGAAGTAACTACAAAAAGTACGCTGCTTTCCAGGAAATTTATGGGATTTTGATATAAAAATAAATACAAGAAAATATTTTTTTTTAAACTTTTTTTTGGTAAATTTATTGTTAAATAGGTGTATGATTTGGAGAATTAGCTAACCAGATGATAGAGTCATTTCTCATTTCACTGTGAATTTAACAAAAATTATACACACTCATGGTACTGTAAGGATTAGGATACATGCATCCACTAAATGCCATACTGTATGTTATGTAAATCATGTGATCCGTGTTCGGTCTGATCCCAACACTGATGCAGCTTCCCTCTCTCCTCCACAGAGTCGGTTCACATCGTGGGCCTGGAGGGGGAGCTGAAGAGCAGCAGGACTCTGCCGTATGAGACCTGCTTCAACTTTGATGTGGAGGCGATAGGTGAGAACCAGGGGCGGAGCTGGGAATCATGGGACCTGTGAGGCGACTCTGGGCCCCCCTCCACTTTCCTCTTGTCCCCGCACCACCATTACTCTGTCTGTATCTGTGTCCGCCCATCCACAACTCAAACACCTCCACATCCATTTACTGATCAATTATCTGACACATCCCTAAATTAAATTATGTATTCCCCCTGTTCAAAATCTGTCCATGGAGGACAATTTTGTTTCAGTCTGCAGAGAAAAACCGAGCCAAATCATATTTACTGCTTGTTCCAAGATGTTTGTCTCAGATAAAACAGCAACAGTTGCTGAATCATATTTTTGAGAACATTTTGTTTGCAGTTTTGTAGATTTCAACAAAAATAAATAAAATTTATACATAAACAAAAAGGATGTATTGTGAAACTAGAGACAGAAACTACTGTGGATGTTGAAAGCACAATGTTGACACAACCATCTATCTATCTATCTATCTATCTATCTATCTATCTATCTATCTATCTGTCTATCTGTCTATCCATCCATCTGTCTATCTATCTATCTATCTATCTATCTATCTGTCTATCCATCCATTGGTCTATCCAGTGTATTTTGACGACACGTTGCTGGCGGTGTGGCGTCACGGCTGGCAGAGGAGAGGAGAAGGTTTCACTGAGATTCTGGAGGAAACCAACGACCCCAGGAAGATCTACAGGCTGGTGGGCTCAGACAGGTACAGCGCACCTGGACTCAGCGCCCTACCAGGCCTTCATCACGGCCATTTTATCCTATTAAAACCATATTGCATTGAAAAGTCCTAGATATTTAGTTTTCTTTAAGATATTAAATTAATACTAGACTCTTGATTTGTTCTGACTTGACTTGCAGTTCTACATTTAGACTTGAGACTTGACATTAATGACTTGGACTTGACTTGGACTTGACTTGGTAATCTGCATTTAGACTTGGGACTTGACTTGAGACTTGTGCCTCAACACTTGAAACTGACTTGGGACTCAAGCAAAGTTGACTTGGTCACACCTGTGATGCATACTATGAATTTACCTCATTAAGATTTACATCAGCCTAAGCAGGCAGGTAAACTCTATTCCACAAATTAAAAAGTGGGTAATTTGAGTTTTGTGTGTTCACCCTCCTCTTCACCCTCTGTCCCCCCTCCCTCACTGCAGGATGGTTGTCTTGGAGACGCGGCAGACTGAGGACCAGTCGGGGATGTGCAACCTGTACATCCTGGAAATTGCTGAGAACTACGTCCTCTTGCCCTGACCCCTGACCCCCAGGCAGAGAGGATCATGGGAAACCCAACACCACCGCCTCTTCTATATGACCCCACCTCTATCAAAGACTTGTGGACTTCAAGGGAGGGAGCGGACACTTTCCCCGTCAACATTTGGGCCCGCTGTCATCTGTAATCGTTGACACGCATGGATGTATCATTGACAAACTTATTTTATTTCCTAATGTGTGTGTGTGTGTGTGGGAGGGGGGGGGGGTAATATATTATAGGGAAGTGGTGATAGGATGTTGCATATTCATACTCTCCTAATGGTACGTTTTCACCGGGGCATCATTGGACGGGAGGGATTGTGATGCTTGATGGGCGTGCTGCTGAAATAAAGTAGGCGGAGTCCCGACAGATGATTGACAGGTGCTCTCCTTCCCTGAAACATAAACACAAATTCCTCCCAAATATTGAAACCCAGTGCAACGTCTTCCTGGGTTTATTTCAAACTTTAGACCAACAGTAGCTGTGTATTAATACTGGATGGTTTGCAGCCTTGTTACTTTCATCTGCCATGGACTGAAGGCTGCACCTGATTGGTCGAACGCACCACTCCGCTCAGTGGGCGTTCCTTGGTTTCTGTCTCCGGTTTTTGAACTGGAAAAACATGGCGGCTTGTTAGGAAACTCTCTCTTATTTATGGAAGCCCATTTCCGCCACCTCTTAAAAAAATCTGGCATATAACGTTTTTTTTCATCATGTGTGATTTTTTTCTCAATATTATGACTGAGTACCTCATAATTATGAGATACTATGTCATAATTATGGCTTACTATCTCATAATTAGAAAAACTCTCATGAATTTGAGATAGTAGCTCATAAATATGACTTAGCATCTCATAATTATGAGATAGTATGTCATAATATTGAGAAACAATTAGTTGTGCCAGATTTTTTTAACAGGTGGCAGTAACGGGCTTCCATACTTGTTTCACCTGAACAGTTCACTGAAATCTGTTTCCGAAAATATTAAAGGTGAGAAATCGTCCGTGCAGCTGCTGAATCTTGATTCATTTTAGATCTTCAACAGCTACTTTAAAAGTTTGTTTATGAGGTTCAGGAGTTTTGAGAGGCAATGCGTCATGTTGGACGCCCCTGATTTGCATAAAGTAGACTAGCTCAACTTTATGCAAATGTGGAGTGGCCGATGTGACATATGGTCTCTGGAAACTCCCCGCTTCGCTACCAGAATGCATTGCTTGCATAGAAATGAATGGGAAGCGTGGAAATGATGGAACCTGTGAAAACGTACCGTAAACCCTCATCCCTCAATCTGGAGGGAGTCTGGCCTTTATTCCGGTGATGAATGCTGTCATAATTTACATTTGGTTGGTGAGATCCAGACAATCTCCGTTACCCATATATACAGTATATACAGTATGTGTGGTTGGTTGTGGAAACCCTAAATGAACTGGGAGAAAGAAGATGAGCACCTGTTTTCTCTCACCATAGTATAATCAATAGCAGCAGCAGCAGCAGCCTACAAAGACTGAAACGCATGGCTGTCCATACAGGCAACTCATGGCATTCACTCCCATATAAAAAGACTATTACAATGGGTATAATAGCACTGTTGTTGCCCATGCTGTGTGTTTTGTGTGCTGGGTTTGTGTGTCAGTGTGTTGGATCGAAGGCACACCTCTCTCTCACTGCTGTTACACTGTAATAAAGTTAATTAAGATAAGAGAAGGTGAACTTTATTGATCTCACAGGGGAAACTGGGTAAATCAGTTACAGTTGGCTAAAGCTAAAAGTTGATTAAACAGTCTTTAATGTGGTTGGGTGGAGTGAGAGGGGGTTGGTTTTTGCAAGCAATGATATTAGGTGTGTGTGTGTGTGTGTGTGTGTGTGTGTGTGTGTGCATGTGTATGGGTGTGTGTGTGTGTGATGAGGAAGATGATGTATAATACCCCAGCACCCTCATTGCCCTACAATAATGTTTTCAATTTGTTCATCATACCCTAACGAAAAAATACGGAAAGAGATTAGTGCCAACAGAGATTTGATTTGAACTGCAGAAATTTGAATTTGTCAATGCTCATACTGAACTGTTGAATTTTAAAATATGGATTTGTTGTGTAAATTTGAAATTACAGCTAAAAGTCAAATTCAATAAAAGTCTCATCATATTCCAAGCTAGTGCATTCAGATTTCGTACTGGGCCTCACAAGTTCAAAATTTGAATAATTTATTCAACAAACCCATTTTTCTTTTAAAATTCAACAGTTCAATATGAGCACTGACAAAATAAAATGTTTGCAATTCAAGTGCAGTCTCTGCTGGTACTAATCTCTTTCCATATAAAATTCCAGAAGTGTACATTATAAATATCCCAGCAAAACTTTAAGTCTACAAATTAATATTATGGTGTTTTTCGTTAGGGTGGGACCATAATAAACTGCCCTACTTATTTCTAACGACCACATAACGTCCTGATGGTGGCTGTTAGGTGTAATTGGGGGTTAACTGAGGGGTAAATCTCGCGGCCCAGGGCCGGATGAGGGCCGGGTGCCCTCTCTTTACCCCCGACACTTTAGTGGATGTGCGCAGTGCTCCGCCGGGCTGGAGGGTCAGCAGCAGACGAGACGACGCATCATCTCACGTATTTACGCAAACTGGATGAAGCGGAGGCTGAGAGCGAGACCCAGTCGAGGATGAAGCTCACGCCGGCTCAGGAGTCTCTCTCTCCGGGTCTCTCCCATGCAGCAGCGGTCTGGTGTCCGGTGCTGTAAAATGCGCTGGATCCACCCGGGTCTGGTCGGCCTAGCTCCGCTCGGCTGCTGCTGCTCGTCGCCGTCGTCGCTCCCATTTCCATTGTAGTTTTTTGTTATTTATTTATTTTATTGCGGCGTATTATTTCCAGGTCAAAATCTCAGTTTCCTGTGCGGCTTGTTTGTACTAAAAATGGCCGGAGATGGCGGCGCTCTGAAGGATATCAATGAGATTAAATCCCAGTTCCGGACCAGAGAGGGCTTCTACAAGCTGCTCACCCTCTCGGACTCGCAGCAGCGGGGCGGGCTGCCGCGGGGTCCGTCCGCCGGAGCCACGCTGGGCCCCGGGGCCGGTCCGGGTCCGATCCCCGGCGGAGGGGTCGGGCTGCTGCAGGGGCCCGGGGCTGCCGCCGCCGCCGCCGCCGCCGCCGCCTCCTCCTCCAATGCCGCAGCCAACTCCTCTCCGGCGGGCTTCCTGCCCCCGGTCCGGGTCTCCATGGTCAAGCTGCAGCCCGAAGACCCGAGCGAGGAGTCGGAGCGGGTGTGCTTCAACATCGGCCGAGAGTTGTATTTCTACACGTACACCAACATCAAGAAGGTGAGCCGCTTTCCCCCTCGCCGCTCGGCCGGGATGACAGATCCACTGGACGGCCGGGGCTAGCGTAGCATCAAGCTAGCCTGCTTTGCTAATTTGATGCCATTAGCTCATATTTCGTCATCGTTACAAGCTGACCCCCTTTTTTTTAGCAGTAGTTTTGCACACAGATGATACGCACACGTTTTGGTTTCTGTTTGATATGCAGTGCAGCATGCAGCGGCTGGTAGTGTAGCCGGATAGACTGCTGCACATCAGCATCACCCAGCCGGGTAACACTGGCTGCTGATGGGCACACAGGAGAGCAACAGTGTTATTATTATTATAAGACTCAGAAACAGCCAGCAAGGGATTGACAGGGGCTTTATTCACTGTATTTCTGCATACATCCAAGTCTAATGAAGGCACTTCAATGTCAGTATGGATCCTCACAGCTGCAGCCACTAGTCCTAAAATCATATTATTCCCTGTTTGGAGTTGCTGTAAAAGCACTTATGCTGAAGAGGACTGCTGCAGGGACACTCATCACCAACACATGGGTCATTGAGACAAAATGCTGCAGGCTTTTCATACTTGGAAACTGACCAGCTCTTTGTAGAAATCACTGCAAATGTATCATAACCTCTGTTTGCCTGCAGCAAGCCCAGTCATGAAATAGTATATTTATTTATCTTAAAGAGACAGGCTTCACTGTGATATTCATATAACACTGTTGTTGCTCATGTTTATGATGTGTTTGGTTATAAAACTGCTTCTTATAGCCCTGCATGTTTTCACTATTTAAAGTGGTATAGCTTGACATTTTGAAATATCGTTGGTTATTTTTGTACCAAACACTAGGAAAAGTATCTGCATTTGTCCTCCAGTTTCCCCAAAATGTTCGCATTGCTAGAAGTCGCTTTGAAACTGAGGAGCTGTGCCTCTTGGTTTTTAATGAGGAATGCTAATAAGCCATTTAGGAAAACCGGAGGACTAATGTAGAAGCTTCCCCTCCACTGTGACGAGTGTCTTTGAAGGGAAAACACTGTAGCCGATTACATTTTAAAATGTCAAGTCATCCCTTTCAGTCCACACCTTCAAATTTCATCCTTAGACTAGGTCAGCATCTCCTTTTTTCAGAGTCAGAACTGTTTTACTCACAGGAATTTGTCTTGGTGCAGAGATGCATCAACAGCTTAGAGGCCCTGTTTGAGTAACACAGTACATGTTGATACACGTGGTTTCTGCAAAAAAAAAAAATCACATATACGAGAGACAGAAGACGATACACATCACTGCCAATATACATTCAGTATTCAGTCAATATGTGCATTCAGGCAGCATGTAAGGTTTAGTCCACATCCTCACATTTCTTCCTCATTTTCGATTAGGGATTCCTAAAAGTTTTTATGTCAAAAACCCCCAAGAGACGCTTCAGACCTCAGACCCCCGTTGGGTAAAGGTTTTTGTCGTTAGTTTCCACCTATCAGAGAAGATTTTAGTTGGTGGGAGGAGAGAAAAAGAAGAGTTGTTCTAGTTCTAGTGAATGAAGCGAACAGTGAAATTAAAGGGAAAATCCTCCCTCAGATCTTCATCAATCTGTGATGTTCAGTTGTGTTCCAGGAGGAGAAAAGGATGTTTTGATGAAGTGTTAATATTTGATGTTTTGCTGTACCTGCTATACTTCAACCTGCCTCGCCTACTTCTACTTCAGTTAGTGATTTCCTACATTTCCCAGAATGCCTTTCGATAACCCCCAGAGAACAGGCCTGAACTTGTTGCATTCAGCTGTGGGTTATACATGTAGGCGGAGAGAGAGATAGTGATAACATGGTAAGAGCAAGAGAGTGAGGGGTTTTCCCAGTCGAGAAAAAGTGAGTCACACCCCTTACTCAAAACCCAACCTGTCTTTGCATTGCATTCTGGTCTATTGAGGGTACAGTCTGTGGAGAAATTGGTCTCTCTCCTCTTCTGCGATGGATTTCTCCCTGTATGACTGTTGAACGTCTCTTGGTGCAAAATGGCAGCTCTAGAAAGAAGCCCTCGCTCTTTGATTCTGAGGGACTGACACCAAAACCTGACGTTTACCGCTGATGTTTTACATCCTGAAACATTTTCTCATATCAAACTCCACTGTAGCTGCTGGAAATACAGCAGCTACAGTACATGATGAGACAACAAAATGGGCTCAGAAATGCTTGGTACCTTGCCAGTAGCTGTTTCTAACAGTGTTTTAGGGTGGATTGTTCCTTTTTAAACAAATCCTTATTTTGCTAGGGACCCACTGAAACCCCCTCAAGGACCCTGGAGCGTCCCTGAACCCCAGGTTGCGAACCTCCGCTCTAGGGAACGGTACTGTAGGTCATGGTTTTCTCTCTCCTGTGTGCCGGTCTGCAGGCGGTGGACCTCAGCAAGCCGATAGACAAGAGGATCTATAAGGGAACCCAGCCCACGTGTCACGACTTCAACCAGTACTCGGCCACGGCAGAGAGCGTCGCCCTCATCGTGGGCTTCTCAGCGGGACAGGTCCAGTACCTAGACCCCATCAAGAAGGAAACCAGTAAACTCTTCAATGAGGAGGTATGGTGTGTGTGTGTGTGTGTGTGTGTGTCTAAGTACAGTATGTCTATGTATTTGTGTGCACACATTCGTTTCAGGCAGCGGAAACATCCCCACATTGATCCCTTGTTTCTGTCCTTCTCCGTTCATTTTTGACGACAGAAAGTTCAACCCAGCTGAACTTTCTTCAGGACGGGTGGGTTCGTCAGCGTCCGTTCAGCCAATCAGAGGCGTTCCTACGTTTGTTTTGGAAAAAATAGCAGCGATCACAGAGACGACGGTCCGACCAAAACAAAGATAAAACAGAGAAAGCCTGGTGTAACGTTGGGATGACTGCAGGTTTTCCAGCTCAGTTTCTTACTGAATTTATACAGTAGAGTCTGTTTCTTCTTCTTCTATGAAGCAGCTTAGCGTTATGAGCAAAGCTTCCTGTTTCCTGCTTCCTCTCCACCATGTCAACAAGCCAACAGACACAAATCTATCCGTCAATAATGCTTTCCGTTTTCTGATGGATCGCTGTGGCCGCCGCCTCAGTTGCTGTTGGGGAGAGAAAGGGGTGTGTGTGTGTGTGTGTGTGTGTGTGTGTGTGGGTATGACTTAAGTTACTTTCAGGGACACACACCAGACTTAAGACCAGTTGATTGGGGATGGCTTGTGCAATTGAGGACAAAAGTCGTGTCCCCAATTGGTAAAAAGCTGATTTTTGGGTCAGTGGGTTAGGTTAAGGTTAGGGTAAGGGTTAGGTTAAGGTTAAGGTTAAGGTTAGGGTTAGGTTAAGGTTAGGGTAAGGGTTCGGTTTAGGCAAGTAGTGGTTATGGGTTAGGGTTAGGGTAAGTCTCCAGTAAATGAATGTAAGTCTATGTAAATACCCCAAAAGTGACTTAAGTAAGACTGTGCGTGTGTGTGTGTGTGTGTGTGTGGAAGCTGAAGGGAGTTCAGAGGCCAGGGTTGCAGCTCTTTGTGTTTGCAATTACTAAAAAAAAAAATACTCCAGTATTACAGAAGTACTTTGCCATCATTTGTATTGATTTTCTTGCCCTAGTTTTGGATGGTATGATGCAGAAACTCCGTCCAAAGTGTCGGCTCTGCCTCGTAGAACTCAGATTCTTTAAGTGCGCAGAGACATTACCGGCCTCTCCTTTACTTCCCAATTAAATTTAGGAGATGGGGCGTGTGTGTGTGTGTGTGTGTGTGTGTGTGTGTGCGAGCGAGCTACAGGAGGAGGAGTTCCTGTTGGAGTGTGTGTGATGTCTCTCCTGAATCTGTTCACCCTCCCTGGGATTTGCTTCTCTATATCTTTTCTTTCCTTGTCTTCCATCCCCCTCATTCTCTCTCTCTCTCTCTCTCTCTCTCTCTCTGTTGGTTTCTCTCCGTCTCCTCGCTATCTCTGCTGCACGCTCACTCTTGTTTGTTGTTCTCTACAGACCTTCTCTCTTTCTCTCTCTCTTTTTCTCTCTATCTCTGTCTCTCCTTTCTCTTGCTTCCTTTCTGTGTTGGGATCACCCGTTTGTTGGTGCTGAGGTGACGGCTGTTCTATCTTCCGTTCACATTAAAAACACAATAAAATGAAAAATCAAAGTATGCATCATAGGCTACTAGTGTATGTAATATCCTCATTTTACTCTCATGTCCCCTCCTTCCTTGCCTCTCTATCCTCCCTAACTTCTCTCCATCTCCTCTTCCATCCCTCCTCCTTTTATTCTTCCCCCAACCTCTCTCCCCTTATCTTCCTCTCCTCTCCCATCCTCCCCCTTCTCTCTCCTCCCTCACCTTTTCTCCCTCCCGCCTCCCTTTCCTGATGTTTTCCAGAGGTTGATAGACAAATCCAAGGTGACGTGTCTAAAATGGCTTCCCAAGTCGGAGAACCTGTTCCTGGCGTCCCACGCCAGCGGCCACCTCTACCTCTACAACGTGGACCATCCGTGCGGCACCACCGCCCCGCAGTACTCTCTGCTGCGGCAGGGCGAGGGCTTCGCCGTCTACGCCTGCAAAACCAAGACGCCGCGCAACCCGCTGCTGCGCTGGGCGGTGGGCGAGGGCGGCCTCAACGAGTTCGCCTTCTCCCCGGACGGCGTGCACGTGGCGTGCGTGGGCCAGGACGGCTGCCTGCGCGTCTTCCACTTTGACTCCATGGAGCTGCAGGGGGTGATGAAGAGCTACTTCGGCGGGCTGCTGTGCGTGTCGTGGAGCCCCGACGGGAAATACCTGGCCACCGGCGGGGAGGACGACCTGGTCACCGTCTGGTCGTTCGCCGAGAGCCGCGTGGTGGCCAGGGGTCACGGCCACAAGTCCTGGGTCAACGTGGTGGCCTTCGACCCCTTCACCACCTCCCTGGAAGACGAGGAGCCCATGGAGCTGAGCGGCAGCGAGGAGGACCTCCACCAGGGGGCGCCTCCTCCCTCCATGCACTTTGGCCGGGTGCGAACCAGCAGCACGCTGTCCCGTCTCTCCCGGCACAGCTCCAAAGGCGGCGGGTCGGCGTCCGTCACGTACCGGTTCGGCTCGGTGGGCCAGGACACCCAGTTCTGCCTGTGGGACCTGACGGATGACGTGCTGTACCCCCGCCTGCCGCTGTCCCGTGCCCTCACCAACACCTTCGGACCCTCGCTGTCCAACTCCGGCAGCGGGGGGGTCAACAGCACCACGGTAGGGGGAGGGGGGGGGACCGGAGGGGTGGAGGGGCACCACCACCCGCCCAACACCACCACCGGCACCTCCAACCCCCCGACGCTCCCCCTGCCCCTCCCTCGCTCGCTCTCGCGCTCCAACTCCCTGCCCCACCCCGCCGTGGCGAACGCCTCCAAGGGCCAGGGCGCCTCGGAGGGCGGAGGGGGCGGCGGGGGAGGAGGAGGAGGAGGGGGAGGGAGCAGCGGGGGAGGGAACAGCACCCCGTTCAGCATCGGCCGCTTCGCCACCCTGTCGCTGCAGGAGCGCAAGTCGGACAAGTCCGGTGGCGGCGGCGGCGTGGAGAAGGAACACAAGCGATACCACAGCCTGGGCAACATCAGCAAGAGCAACGACAAGATCAACGTGGCGCCGCGCAGCAGCCGGCTGGACGCCGCCAAGGTCCTGGGCACCACGCTGTGCCCGCGCATGCACGAGGTCCCGCTGCTGGAGCCGCTGGTCTGCAAGAAGATCGCGCACGAGAGGCTGACGGTCCTGGTGTTCATGGACGACTGCATCATCACAGCCTGCCAGGAGGGGCTCATCTGCACCTGGGCGCGGCCGGGGAAGGCGGTACGTCTTCTTTACGCCTCTAACTACAATAACAGTAGAATATGTAATATACAAAAAAAAAGAGCTGATGTACACTACCTGTCAAAAGTTTGGACACACCACATTTTTCTTTATTTTTACTATTTTCCACATTGTAGAATAATAAAGACATCAAAACTATAAAATAACTATTACTATGCAAGAATTATGCAGCAACCAAAAAAGTGTTAAACAAATCAAAACTATCTTATATTTTAGATTCTTTAAAGTAGCCGCCCTTTGCCTTAATGGAAAGGAAAAGGCTTTGGAAAGAAATTCATACATAGGATCAACTTCACTATTTATATTTGTCTAAGAAACACATTTCAAGCATTTAAGCAGAAGCCTTTAGATCAAAATGGCTTTAAGATAATGAAAAACAGAATCAGGAATTCAATCAGGTGGGTCCAAACTTTTGACTGGTTGTGTAACTATTCCTCACGCTACTTTGGGTGTCTTGAAATAAGTTGATTTGCATTGGAGATGAGTGAATCTTGTCACGGTTTAAGTTAAATGGATATTAGACCGCATTATGTTTTTCAGGCTCATATCAAGAAATGAATGATTTAATTCCTAAATGCCGTAGATCCATTTTGGAAGAATTATTACTAGATGTTAGTTGTCTAATACTTCAAAAACATGGCTGATTACATCCTCTTTAATATTCCTGTTTTGTAAGTAAAGGTCTTTGGGTAGGTAATAAATTCAGTGATATTCTGCAGCGAGCGTTTCTTTCATGCCGGTAATCATTTTGTTAGAGTAGGTGCCACATTCTTCACCTGGTGGATATCTCATTTTGGAATGAAACTCTTCAGATGCGGAGAATGACTCAACTGTTGGAAATGATTTCACTTTTTGCCATTCTCTCTTCTGGAACGGCAGCTTTTTATGTTCCTGCACTCATAAAGTGGAGTATAGATTTCCTGCTCATCCCGAGCGTCTAACCTTCCTTTTTGTTTTCCTTCTCTTTCTGTCTCCTGTTCAGAACTTGACAGCACAGAACGGGAACTCTCCGAGCGGCACGGTGGTATAGCTGGAGGAGAAGCTTTGCACTCGTCCCTCCCTCCATCGCCTCCCTCGTTCTCCCCCTCCTCTCCTCCCCCCCACCCCCCTTTTAAAATGTCAAATTAGGGGCCAACAACCAGTGACAATACCCTACCTACCATCGCAGTATTATACCCTGAATATAACTCTCAGTACTCACCATAACACAAACCCTTTCCTATTGATCGTATTCCCATGGCGGCCATTTTGAACTTCTGTGACGCTCCGGGTGGGAAACTCTCACCGGAAGCTTAGCATATATATAAATATATAACTAATGAATACTTCAACACATAATTACGGTATTCAGATAGACCTAACAGTTATAAAATTAGCTAACAACTTCGGAAACAACAACTACATCAACTGCTTGAATTTAGCAGGGAAGCTAGCTAGCTTACTAGCTAGTTAGCTACTAGCTAGCTACCTAGGCTAGATTCTGGTATATATATGAATATATTACCTTAAAATCTGAATCTGTATCCCCCAGATTCTTGGGATCCATTTGTTTCTGGTAGGTTTTTCAGTGGGAATCTCTGAAATGATAAATGACGTTTGCATCTTGCTTCACAACAGCAGCACAGAGCCGGACTGTACTTCCTCTTCCTGGTAGAGTTTCCCGCCGCGAGTGTGACGTAAATTCAAAATGGCCGCCGTGGGAATAAGGTCTATTTTGCTTTGGCCATGTTCCGAATCCTTTCCCCCGCCTCTCAGTGTTTCTCCATAGAAAGACTGCATCGAACAAACGAGGGCGGCCGCTCATCCTTCCTTTACCCAGAAGCACCCAGGAGCGAACGGCAGGCCAGGCTCAATCTTTTCTTCCTTCCATCCCTTCTTCCTCCCTTCATCCGACCCCTCCCTCCCTCCCCCCCATGCAAAAGACACTGCAAAAGCCACGGCCATTGTATTTAAGTTATTTATTTTATCACAAGACTGTGTAGTAATTTATACTGTAAATACTGAAAATACTCTATAAATACAAAAAGGACAAAAAGTGTATGGAAATAACGACTTGACAGCGAGGGAACAAGAAAAAAAAAAAGAAAGATGAAGAATATTAATATATGAAGATCCTTCTATTGTACATAGCGACCACAGTTAAAAATTGAATGTCTGCTGTTTTAGGGAACTTGAAGATGTCAATGTGTTTTTATTTCGTGTGATAGAGTTTCTCCGGTTTGTCGAAAAAACGTCCCTGAAAGCGAGCTCGGCGCGGCCCGCCGACGGAGGCAGGACGCGCTTCGGGTCCGACGCGACTCTAACAGACCGACCGGCCCGGGGCGAGCGCAGAGAGCGAGCTTCAAAAACACGGTTGCTAGCTGTACATTTCAGCTGACTGTCCAGTTATAGGTCAGAATTATACTAATTCTCTTGAACATTATGCGTGGACAAACAGCGTCTTAATAACTGCTCACAAACACACACACACACACACTCTTGCACATTCAGAAGTAAAACGGCTCACAGACACACACACACACACAATCCCCTCTGGTGTAGCATCATATATACTGTATTTTGGACTCCATTCCTGTTGCACCTGAATTGCCTCTTGCAAGAATTTGCACATACAATAAATCCACAGTCCATCTCGAGCTGCCGGGCGACACGAGGGGTTTTACCGTCTCGCTTGATCTGAGCTCTGTCCAGAAACCCCGACGTTCTCTAGGTATTTTTTTTTTTGGTAAATAAAGGATTTGAAAAGGTGTTCGGCTCGGATGGAAACGTGTCGAGAGTCGGGTTTGTTCCCCTGGCTTGACTGAATCGAAATGTGTAGACCGCCTTGGTAATAATCAACCAATTCTGTCCAGTTGTAAACCGTGAAGCAGAGACAGAGAAAGGGCTGCCGAGGTGTTTCTGAACAGGATCTGTCATGTTCCCTTTATGCTCTTTATTTCTTTTTTTTTACACAGCTCTTGTTTTCGGCCATGACAAGCTACTGACTCTGATTTAACTGACATAAATGTATGATAATGTGGATTCTTACATGGCACTACTTTGTCAGCCTTTGTTTATTTTCTGGCGAGCACCGAACCCTCCAGTGTGTGTGTGTGTTACAGATTTACCTGTGTGACGATATAAACTATAAATAGCAGAGCAACTTCCATGAGTGTGGGAGCCAAGGTTGTGCCCTTGTACCGATAAACAAACCAAACAGCTTTCTTGCGGCGTGTGAGCCGGTGTGAGGGTGTTACCGCGGCTCATGCTCTCTCTTTTGTTGTCATAGCAACAGCATCTCCTGCCGAGTGCATCTTCAGCGAGTTTAGCGGCCCTGGGTTTCCTAAAAACTATCTTGCCGTTTAAGGCTTAAAATCGGTGCTTCATCACGATGTCAGTCGTAGGAAGATGAACTAGTTCTGCTCTCTTCAGCTGTTTAAAGGAACAGTTCACCCCAAAATGAAAAGTCGGGTCATTATCTCCGCACCCGCATGTCAGGCCAAAGTCCATTAAAGTTGGTAAGACCACCAAACACACAAGCGAGCTAGACCCACGTAGTTTCACCTCAGCCTTCTCCCAAACTGTTCAAATTAACATCTTTTTATAGCTCCAAAAAATGAAGAAAATGTCCATCAAATTCCTCCAAACAGCTCGTGCAGCCACATCTAAGTGTTTTGTAGCCAAACGACTACACTGTGGGTCCAAAAGTGTAATATTTACCTCATTATCTCCTAGATTTTCCTCACTGCTGCGTTTGCTACTGAGGAAAATCTGTGAGATAATGAGGTAAATATTACACTTTTGGACCCACAGTGTAGTCGTTTGGCTACAAAACACTTAGATGTGGCTGCACGAGCTGTTTGGAGGAATTTGATGGACATTTTTTTTTTGGAGCTGTAAAAAGACGGCCTTGTTAACTTTAATAGTTTCGGAAAAAAGAGTTCTGTACAAAGTGTGTCGGTGAGTCGGGCGATCACGAGTTCGTCCAATCACTGGGAAAATGACAGAAGTTCAGGAACAGAACGATCATTTCCTCCACAGCTGCTGAAGAGACAGACTGAAATAGATGCGACTGTAGATGTGAAGCGGTCGGTCAGTGGAAATCGACGGCCCCTGTGTCTCCTGGTGGAAGCTTGCATGCAGCACAACCGCAAAAGCAACATGTCTAATTCCCCCGAAAGAAATGGAAAACGCTCTTTTTTTTTTCCCCCTCAGACAAACCCTTTCTTTTCGGAGTATGAATTCCCCTCAAAGATGTCTAGTAACTTTTTAAACAAGCCTTGCAAAGTCACGTCAAGTCTTGCAGAGTCACGCCCGCACTCCTGAACCACATTTTGGAGACTGATGGTTGTTGAGATGGACGGTTTCCAGAGAAGAGGCTCGGAGATTGGAACGGGCCGATGATGACACCGTTAAGATGATGGCCGAGCCGCCGTCTCTTATAATAGAGCAGAGATGGTAGCTGCTGCCAAGAGGCTTCTGGGAAAGCAAGCCCAGGACCGCTGCTAGGGGTCGGTCCTATCCAAAATACTAGAACAGAATATAAGGTGGTAAGCAGGATCACTCGGTCGGCCAGATGAGCTCAAAGTGTGAGATATGGATAACAACAATAATAAAGTTTATCTTGACAAATTATCAAATTGACAAATTATCAGAAACATTGAGCATTTCATATAATTTTTGTTGTGTTAACTCATGAACTGTGTGATCCTGCTTCATGAAATTAACCTTCTGCAGTTAATTGCTGAGTTAATTTCCCCAAACACTGTTCAGTCATTACCAGAATTTAATGACTCATTATCTCTAAAATATACAAGATCCAGCCTGTTAAAAGCATTATCAGTCTGTCAGCCAAGGACTTAAGTTACTTACTATCCTTTAAAAATGACCTTGATTTGTTTTAATCTTGTATTTTCATTCATTTGGTGAGAGAAGCAAATGGTGGATGTTTCACTTTGGAACAAAACGCTGCGTTTTTAAGTTTAGAGGTTCATCTTTCTTCCAGGCCCAACTGAGATAGATGAAGGAAAATAACAAAGTGAAAGCTGCACTGTGTGTTAATGTTTAGATTAATGGAGCGTCGTAGTGTAAGTTTAGCTGCAGAAGCATTACAGCTAACTGTGCTGTTAAAAACTGAAAGACCAGCAAAACTGAACTAAACTGGGACAAGAGCGGTGATGATGCTAATAGAAACAGAGTGTTGCAGTCAGAGAAAATTCACTATTTTACTTCAACTCTGTTCTCTATTCAGAGTCCTCTGTTTATGTTTATGAAGCTCCCAGAGCAGCTGTACAAAAATGAACAGTCTTGTCCAGAGGTGGAGACTCGAGTCACAGTTTAAGTTGCTTGAGACTTGACTTGATGCATGAAGAGAAGACTTGAGACTTGACTTGACTTGGGTTCTGGTGACTTGGGACTTGACTCTGACTTGTACTTTGACGACTTGAAAAGGTTTCTAAAGTCTTGACTTGAGATCTTGTGTTTGTGTAAATGACTCAGATTGAAAGTGATGAGATTTGTTCCAGCAGACGACTGAATTTAAATTCTGTTTTCTGAATTTGTATGGAATGATTGAATTTATTGAAGTTGAAACTGATTATAGAAATCAAACTCATGATGCTCTTACCAAGTTTTTATCCTATTAAAACCATATTGCATTGAAAAGTCCTAGATATTTAGTTTTCTTTAAGATATTAAATTGATACTGGACTCTTGATTTGTTCTGACTTGACTTGCTGTTCTACATTTAGACTTGAGACTTGATATTAATGACGTGGACTTGACTTGTTAATCTACATTTAGACTTGAGACTTGACTGGAGACTTGTGCCTCAAGACTTGAGCCTGACTTGGCACTCGAGCAAAGTAGACTTGGTCGCACCTCTGGTTTTATCTAATAGAAAAAGACATAAATCCACACTAACAACACTCATAAACCAGTTCTGACGCTGCAGCACACTGAAAACTTCGACTACCTTTTGTTCCAATCTGTTGTTCTGCAGAGAAAAGAAACGACTGACTGATAAATACCAAGGGAACAAATATCATTCCATATGTTGTTGAATTTTTTATTTTTTATTTAACAGTTTATGACAGCTGAAACAAAGCATGTAAAGTTGTTTTTGTTATTATTTTTTATTTTTTTTGTAAAATATGCATTGTGCATTATCACACTCACACATGCACAGACACACACACACACACACACACACACACACACAGGATCACACACTTCCCACACACGCTCTCACACACTTCACGCCTGCTCCGGTGGAAGTTAACGGCAGAATGACATCACTGTATCCAGTTTGTATATGGAGATCTGTTATTAAAACTTTAAACCCGAGTCCTACATGTTCTCTCTCTCTTTTTGATGACGATGTTTCCCTTTTTCTTTCCATGGAGAGAAGTTAGTTATTGTACTAACCAGGGTTAGACATATCAGGAAGATATTGGGCTTTTATTAAATATCAGATATTAACCAATCATGTCGTCCCCTGTCGATATGATGGAGGTTCCTCCTGACCACAGCTACAGAAAAACAATCTGCAAATAAACCTGCAATTAAAGTTTATTTACACATTTCATTTATTCATTTAATTGTTCAATGATGTTTTGTTTTTTTTAATAAATGAATTCTTCATTTAAAAGCAGTAATGTTCCCTAACAGAATTTTTGGTGTCTTAGTGTTAGAGTTTCAGTGTCCCATGATGCTCTAAATATTGTTTCAGAGGCTTTTCCATCCTGACAAGAAGAAAATTCTGAGGGAAACACTGAATACTTCACATTTTCTGGCATGGAAATGATTATATTGTTGATCAAGATATTGAATAGCGACACAAAATATCGACTATCGCTCAAGTTGATGTCGACACTGGGTTCCTCTAAAGTTTTAGAGGAGCTTTTGATAATAATAACTTTAATTGTATGTTTATTTGCACCTTTCATGCAGAGAAGCAGCTCAAAGTGTTTTCCAGCTGACAGACGGTCAACATCACAAGAGGCAAAGCAGTGATGAAAACACAAGATAGAGGAAAATAAAAATACTAGTAGCAGTAATAATTAAACAAAACAATAGTGACATCACTTACTTAATAACAAATATAGCCTAATAATAAAATATAATAATATATATAGGCCTATATACAGTGTATATTTATTCTTCTTCTTTTACGTATCTTTTATCTGTTCTATAATCCTCTTTTTTTGTCCTTGTGTTGTTTCTTATGTATTATGAAAATGGTGGATAATGAACAGAAAAAATGCCACACACTGATCTTCCTCTCTCATGAACAAAAACATGAACTACTATAGTCTCTCTCTCTCTCGCTCTCTCTCTCTCTCTCTCGCTCTCTCTCTCTCGCTCTCTCTCTCTCTCTTTCGCTCTCGCTCTCTCTCTCCAGGCCGGTAGAGGGCAGCAGAGTCTGTTACAGTCAGGTACATAAACCTGTTTAAACCGTAGAAGAAGAAATTTGACCCTTCAGCCGAAAAAACACGAAGGCTGCCGAAGTGACGCGGGGCGTGGCTTCGGAGCGGTTCCGCTGTCAGCTTCGTCAAGCTAGCTAGAGACAGTCAGGCTAATACCGGATGTTATGTGATTGTACCTTCACAATAATGGCATCAAATTGTCACAACGGAAAAAACGGAAAAATAAAAATGACTGTGCATAGATAAGGCAGCAGACATCCTTTCAAAATGCCTGGTATACGTTAGGTTTTCATGTTCAGGTAATTTCAGTGTGATTTACAGTATTCAGACTTGACAGCAGGTACCAGAGTTCCCATTCAATATCCTTTAGGATCAGTTTTGCCACTGCTCTGGGTTAAAATGAACTTTTTCAAGATGGCAGATATTCTTCCAAGGCGTCTGAAGGCTTTAAGAAGGATTGTAATGTCTGAATCCTAATGGAGAAAATGCTGTTTAACTCTGCGCCACATGTGAATGCTTTGTACTTCATAATTTTCAGTGATCCCTTCCCAAACAGCAGCGTGGCGGTAATGCAAAATACCCAAGAAGCACTACATTTCTTCACATTGTTGTTTTTTTGTATGCCTGGTATATGTTTTGTGTTTGAGCCTTTCTTAGTGTATTTAATGACCCACTTTCCCCATAAGGATCATACATGTTTCAAATAATCGAATCGAATCGAATCGAATATTATCCAATCTAATCGAATCTAATATGATTTAATTTAACTTAATTGAATCTATTTTGACACCTCTACATAGGACTATATGGTTATAATGAATATATTGCTGTGAAATACTTTTTTGAATTTACTACAAATTCTCCCTCATATATATCCTCTATTTTAAATTTTTATGCTTTGTATTACTAAAAGAAAATCTCTATTTGTCACTTTTGTGCTTTGCATTACTCAAAAGTTGCAACGTTTGTCATTAAGAATTTTATTTCGAAAGTTATGACCGGAAGCGTTGTTTTCTCATTCTGGCTAGCTTGACACTACGGGGGGGTCTTCTCCAGTCTCGGCATGCCAGAATAAACAATAATAAAAGCATAATCCCAAACCTCCGCGGACAGTTTACCGGGCAGTTTGGACATGGAGGAGCAGCACGAGCCCGCCGGCGTCAAACGGTAAGATTCTACTGAAGAAACTGCTTCTACTGTTTCAACTGAGTTTCTGTCTGTCCGGCCGTATTGTCCTGCTGCAACTTTCACACACGCGTCCCAACGTGCCATAAAAAAACCCAGACTGGGCAATATAATAATTAATATGATTATTAGTCCGGCTGTGCAGTAAAATCCTGACTCGTCTCTATTCTCGAGACTATATACAGAATTTTATGTAAATATTTGCATTTGATTAAGGTTTGATAAAATGCTGTTTACACTACAGCTCTTATAGCAGCATAAAAATGAATATTCCTATAGAAACCTATAGTGTCTGATGTGTCTGATCTGTGGTAGTCTATTGTAGTTTATAGTAGTATTATAGTAGTATTAAAGTAGTAGTATTATTATTATAGTACTACGGTATTATCTTATTACCTATAGTAGGCTATCACTATAGTATTCCTATAATAATACTATAGGGATTTACAGTATATTTGTGGTCGTCAATAGTGACTTTCTAGTGAGCCTTAACATAGCCTACTTTATGGTATATGTTTTAATCGGTATTCCTGTAATATATTTCTATACGGACTAGTTTTGCTGCGTAAAATGGCACAGGCAGATCTACAGTCTACTCAGATTTAACCTTCACAACTCTACAGCAGTCTTTATTCTCACTGCATGGCTCAGTTATTAATACATGTATGTTCTAAGCATGTTCAATTTGGTCAAAGAGTAGAGGAAAGTCTAATTAGTGGATAGTGTTTTGCTTCATGGCTTCATCTCTCTCTATTTACTGTTATCTGGCCTGTATCATGTCCAACTGGACAGATTTAGACAACTGGAAGAGTCTTTATACTGTAATACAATATTCATAACTGTACAGCATTCATAACACTGGTTATAGTCTGGTTTATGTGCTTTTATATCATTTGAGGGAGTCCATGAATATTGTCTGATGACTCATGTAAACCCATGCTAAAGGCCTTCTGCATCATTTAAACTACAAGGAGTTTCTTTACAAAATGAGATATCCAGCATTTAGATGTGATATGATATATGAAATGTGATATCTACTCTGACAAAATGATAGATGTCATAAAAGTAGAACTATTTATTGAATATTGTTGCTCTTAGCTGTCTGAGGAGCTTCACTTAGAGGATGTAATTGTCAGTTTTGGTGTTGTTGTTTTTAAAAGACTGAGTAAGGTCTTCAGGTCAAAACGTTTTTTGTTTTTTGGATTTAGGTTTTGTGGAGTTAGAGTCTGTGTAACTAGTTCATGTATTTTTTAGCTTCATGTCTTCTGTGAGAGAGGCTTTCCTGCCCTGGCACTCTGTTAGAGTCAGTAGGTGGAAATTATAGACCATTATCTCAAGTGTGTGTGTGTGTGTGTGTGTGTGTGTGTGTGTGTGAGAGAGAGAGAGAGAGAGAGAGAGAATGAGCTATTTTGTTGTTGCTGGTTTATGGGTTTAATGTCTTAATTATACCCATATTATATATGTATTTTCTCATCAATACACTGTAAAAACACCAACGCTTTCCCACAGGTGTGTGTGTGTGAGAGAGAGAGAGAGAGAGAGATCAGCCTCTGTTGTTAGAGGTCAGTGTCATACACTATGTGTCATGTTTGAATGAAACAGATGAGGAGAAGCCAGAGTCACAGACAGTATTATTATTAAAGCACAGTCACACCTGATGAGACTGTTGAGAGGAAGGAGCAGTTTGGGGTTCAGGGCCTCGCTCAAGAGCGACTTCAGGGAGTCGTTGAGTTCAGTCTCAAATCTCAAATCTCAGATCTCAGATCGTCTCAAGAAGTCACCAAAGTGGCGGCTGACCTGCATCGATTTATCTGCCAAAGACACATTTTCTGGCATGTTGGTGTCTGTCTGCCGGTCATTTCGGTCCCTGGTTGTTCGGCTCGAGACTGCAGTGGTTTGTGGATTTGTGTTGTTCTTGTTCTCGACCTAGAACGTGGTTTTGTAAATTTTCAACTTGCCTTCTTGCCTCGGAGCGTGTTGAAGGCTGTCGCTCCCAACTTCCTCTGCTGTCAATGCACATATAAGTGTTTACTGTTGTAAAACTGCTAAAAACAAGATAAATGTATGTTGTAGCCTTCTCTTCCACCAAAAACAAACACAGGTAGCACAGTTCCGGCACAAATTACCATATTTGGATGTGAGTATCACGAGCCATTTTTAAACCACAAGTACAAGCGCTTTCAGCAAAAACTGGGGCTGATAGTGGAACCAGCTGTGGGAGCGAACCAGGGTCCAGCGCTGGACTCTCTGCTGGACTCTCTGCTGCACACAGAGAGGCAAAGATCTGGAAGAAATCCCAGGATGCACAGCAGCAGATGATGCCAGCCTGGCAGATGCTGCAGAGACTCGCTGGTCTCTGGAGCCTGATCCATCCAGACTGAGCTGTAAGAGACAAAGATGCTACATGCAGCATTTTAACACCAATAAATCATCACCACATTCATTTTGAGACATTAGTATTATTACTGTAAACAAACCAGTCCATCAGCCTGTCAGCCTCTCTCAGCCTCTCTCAGCCTCTACTCTGCATCCTCCATAGTTTCTCCTTCACCTGGTGGATCTGGAGGGAAATCTGCTGGATCGCTTTACGGCACAAAACAGGAAGAGGTTCTGTTCTTCCAGAGCAAACGGAGCTAAAGCTGAAAGAGTTTCTGACAGCAGATGGTGGAAGGAGGGAAAGGAAGATGGAGAAATCACTTCCAACATGTTGATCCAATTCAGTAAAGGTCAAGTTGCAATAAGAGTTTATTTGCAACAGGAAGCAGCGGGGCTTATGGGAAATGTGGTCTGTATTTTGAGAAACACTGGCACTAACAATACCACTGGTGTGAGACAGAGGATATCAATCATCTCCACCATGGTCTCATTTGTTTACGGTAATTCTACCAAGGCATCACAATTCATTTGATATATTGATGTTCAAAATGCTGCATGTAGCAGCTGCAGCAGGACGACAGAACAGACGCGCGAACCATCAGAGAAAAATATTTATGTTTTGGTGAACACCGTGTTCCTACCAGAGCAGCCGGAGCTAAATCTGTTACTCACTGTCTTATCGCCATGCCGACAGAGATGAGACACGTGTGTGTGTGTGTGTGTGTGTGTGTGTTTGGGGAGGGGGGGTCTTTGTTCCGGCCCTCCTTACAGTATGATTTATAGTCTCTTGATCTTTCTTCTTCTTTATCTCTCCCTCTTTCTTCTTCTCTAGTTTCTCTCCCTCCCTCCCTCTCTCCCCCCCCCCCCTCTCTCCCTCTCTCCCTCCCCCCCCCTCTCTCTCTGCCCCCCCCCCCCCCCCCCTCTCTCTCTCTCTCTCTCTCCTCCCTGGCTGAACTAGAGGACATTGTGTTCCTGATCTGTCTTCTATAGGACCAGACTGGTGGTTACTCTTTACCTCACAGTTTACACACACCTAGAGATTACACTGTGTGTGTGTGTGTGTGTGTGTGTGTGTGTGTGTGCTGTAGTTTACTGTAGTTAAGTTACTCAGCTAAAGATAGGCCAGACGGTCAGAACACTGGATACTTAAAATGTAACCATTTACTAAGAGTTCATATCAAAGTATAGTGGACACTTGCAAACAACTTTTGAGTTGGACTACAGTATGTTTACAGTTGATTTACAGCATATTACTGACTATTTCAGTTTTATGAATTTTGTTTATAAGAATACTTAATATGCACTTTATTTTCATATGATGTTATGGCATCTACATTTCAGTTCAGTGTGTTCAGTGACACAGTGTGCAACTGTGCAATGCAAATACCGTTTTAATAAATTGGAATGGAAATTTTGAATTAAATAGTTTTGACTCAATTTGTCTGCTGAGTTATCACTTTAATGTGATGTACATATTAGACTACCAGGCGGTACACAGCAAGTTGTATTTTCAGCTGTATTTTTAAATTTTCAGTAAATTATGTAGAGTATTGCAATGTATCGTGATACAGTCGTATCGTGAGGTCCTTGCCAATACCCAGCCTTAGTTTACATTGTGTGTTTGTCTATGTTATGTGGCTGTGTGTGTGTGTGTGTGTGTGTGTGTGTGTATTCTCACTCTCACACACTTCCACAGCTCTGTCCTGGCTAATCAACAACTTCTTACACAATCTCTGGCTGCTCTCCAGCAGAGAGAGACTTGGTGTTACGGTCAACTGCACAACATGACCGGCCAACAGGGGAGAGCAGACACACACACACACACACACACACACACACACACACACACACACACTCACACACACACACACACACACACACACACACACACACACACACACACACTCACACACACACTCACACATATCCACAAACACATATACATAAATACACAAGTAATAATGACAAGAGAAACAGCAACAGCAGCTAAAATAACAGTATTAGTACTACTTCTAAAAAACACGTACATGTACACACACACACACACACACACACACACACACACACAAATTGAGTAATAAGATGTGGTAGCCAAAGTGCCGTTCTCCGCTCCGACCCGGGACACTCTGTTCCCACAAGCTGCTCCCAGCTGGCATGCTGCTTACTGCTGTGTGTGTGTGTGTGTGTGTGTGTGTGTGTGTGTGTGTGTGAGTGAGTGACTGAGTGAGTGAGTGAGTGAGAGAGAGAGAGAGAGTTTGTCGAAATTATTCTTATTAGCAGTAGTAGTAGCAGTACCAGTGATAGTAGTGTGTGTGCGTGTGTGTGTGTGTGTGTGTGTGTGTGTGTGTGTGTGTGTGTGTGTGTGTGTGTGTGTTTCCTCACAGTACTAGCTGAGCTGATGATGTCTCCTTAATACCAACCTGTGGCTGTCAGGTTCACTTAGACATTATATTATGTAATCCACATTGATTTTATAATAGGATGGAAATATCCAGCCGAGCTCGGAGTGCGGCTCGTCATGTGACCCGCTCTGATCCAGGAACGACTTCGCTCTCCTCCTGCACAGCGCTGCCTGGCTTCACACAGCGCCTGGACCCGCCTGGACCCGCCTGGACCCGCCTGGACCCGCCTGGACCCGCCTGGACCCGCCTGGACCCGCTGACACCTGGACTCCTCTACAGCCTGGCCTGCTCAGCAGCTGCTGTCTGGAGACTGGAGAGCCTTCCTGATCCTCTTTCCTACACAGATTTCCCAGCTGGTCTGGGCATTTGAAGTGGCAGTGTTTTGGACACAAGCCCACTGTCGGCAGCCCCCCCCACCCACCCACCCATTTTGGAGCGTCAACAGAGGACCCAAACAGTGTATTTTCATGAGGTTTCTGGAACTGCGGTGACCTTTGTCCTGTTTGGAGGCAAAATGACGTAGGACAGTGATATAATGACTGCAAACTAAGCAGGGAATTTAGCAATTATACCCTAAACTGTTGAGATGTGTGGACGCAAATATGAACATATGAACACTAAACAAGGTAGCTGGTCAGCTCACTGGTGTCCAGTGTCAGAAGCAGACTGTAGAGGCTGTGCAGACAGGCTATGCAACATATTTCATGAAGAAAACATGATATAGTAACGTTATACTAACCCACAGCAGTGGTGAGATGCAGGTACCAGTGCTGCTGACGCTTCAGATTTGCTGCCTGCAGTGTTGCTATAAAAGCATCAATTAAAGGCGTCAAATGACCTGAATCGGTTATCGCTTCCAGTGCGTTGGAGTTTCCAGAGATGAAATTCCCCGGCTGCGCTCCAGGAGTCGGCGATGGAGGACGGCAGATTATACCGGAGATAACACATGGACTCTGCATGCAGCTCTGGACAAAAATGAGTTATTCATAGAAAGAAGCTCAAATAAATCTCTACATGTGTCTGTAGTTAGATATCTGAAAGTCTTTATATCCTTGGGAATAATAATAATGTGATTCTCTATTGATATTGAAATTCTCTTTTCACCTCCACAGGGAGGTCAGAGCCTCTCTCTTCGCTACGCCAACCTGCTGCCCAGAGAAAAATGCAAATGATAACGGCTGTTGCAGCCTGCCATTTTGAATTTGCGTCAGACTCGGGGTGGGAAACTCTACCTGGCATGTACTGTATATAAAACTATCCTTACTTCAACACATAAGTAAGGACTTCAGTAATCAAATTAGCTGGGAATCTTGGAAACAGCAACTACGACTGGTTGAATTTAGCAGGGAATTAGCTAGCTATATTAACATAAAATTTGAACATATCCCTCCAGATTCTTGAGATCCATTTGTTTCTAATACATTTTTCAGTGGGGAATCTGTGAAATGATAAATGTTTGTCTGATTCCTGATGTTTGTATGATGTGAGTCTTGGTAAACAACAGCAGGACAGAGCCGGGCTGTACTTGTTCTTCCTGGTAGAGTTTCCCACCCAGAGTGTGCTGTGGGAGTAAGGCCTGTATGGGAGGTGAAGACCTTTAAAGCTCAATATGACAAAGCTACAATTTGAGAAGGCAGATGGAGCCATTTAATCCCAGTTGGTAGTTTAGACTCCCACTTACTTGAATGAATGTGTCTTTACTCAGTTTGTTATACTGCACAGATACCACACAGTGAGGCATAATTGAGAAGGGCTGTTAACTGTGTGTGGTGCTGTATGTGGGTGTGGATGTGGGTTTGTTTGCAAGTTTGTGTCTGTGACTGTGTGTGTATGTGTGTGTGTGTGTGTGTGTGCCTGCCAGCATGTGTCTGGGCATGCGAGAGTGTGTGTGTGTAATGGTGGTCATATCATGCATTGCGGTCTGCGTACGTGTGTGTGTTCAGCTACACATCCCTCCAGATGTAACGTGATCACGCTCGAAAGGCCGTCCGCATCGTAATTTGCCAAACTGCCGCCGTAAATAGACTAATAAAAGCTGTGATGTAGCGCAGCGCCGCAGCCTATGGAAAATACACAGCACCAATATACGTAGAAGTGCCTTTACTGCGGTGTGTGTGTGTGTGGGGGGGGGGGGGGGGGAAGCCGTGGGGATATACTGTATTTATGTAATGTGACAGCGAAAGTCACATTGGCTTATTATGAGTCAGATATGTGATATATACTGGATGTGACTATGGGAGAGTATTTGTTGTAGTTTTTGATTTGTGGAATAGAGTTTTCCCACCTTTTAACGTTAGAGTAAGACTTTATCGTATAAATTTATAGTGTTGTAGTTGTATTAGACGGATGAAAGTGAGTCTTCTTGAGAAAATAAACCAATTTAATACTATTCTGAATGTAGTTTTTGTTTATATTTGGGGTTTTTTGCCTTGTGGTGATCACCCATTGGAGTTGATAATTTACCCACCTTGTTAGCTGCTTAACGCTGCATCACTGCATACTGGACATTATAGTACAGTGTGTTGTGTTGTAAATCACACACATTATTTTGTGAATTGAGCATGTGAGCTTAAAGATATAGGCAACGTGACATGTGGAAAGATGAGTGCATGTGCCAAGACTTATTGGCATGTGATGAATGTGAACATCAGAAGTCACTGGACCTTTTTATATTTGTAATGCGCTGCTGGGTCCCCCTGCAGTTTATATGTGGCTTGGTTTACACCTGCCTGTATGTCGAAAGATCATATGGCATACTGAAAGAGGTTATGTTGACACGTCCACTTATAACAAGCCTATGAAGCACCTGGGTGTTGTGCAGTGTTTTTCCAGAACAGGTAGGCCTACCCTGTATTTTCAGCAAGGGAAGTTGTGCACCAGCAAAATATGTCCTATACTTTTTGTAGTTTCTGTTCCCCTTATTCAAAATAACTATCAATTGCTGTTGAATGGCAAAAAAAAAATCTTCTCTAATTATTGCATTTTAACCAAATGGGAGTGTTATTTCAGGTCATTTTAGGTTTTTGGTGTCAGCTTTTTTGTTTTTGTTGTTTTTTCGCCATGGCATCTTTTTCGAAGTGAAACCATGACCTGGACTGGTTTCAGTACTGAAGCCAACGTTTTAGTATCACAACCCACTATCTCTACCCTGGTTTTGCAAAACCACCCGAGGCAACGTGCTACTTTGTGACACACAGCACAGCAATTTATTAGATTAGATTAGATTATACTAAATTGATATGTTGTTACTACATATGAAAAACACACAGGCCGTTCTTCTATGTGACTACAGCAGAGTCTCAGTCTGCTGCTGCTGTGTGTGTGTGTGTGTGTTTGGTGTGTGTGTGTATGGCGATGCAGACAGATTACACACTGCAGGTCTGTGTTGCATCCTCAAACTGAGGCAAACTTTATACAGCACATTTCAAACACAAGGCAAATTCAATGTGCTTCATGTAAAACACAAAAAATACATCATTTGTCAGGTAAAATGACATTTATTTATTTAATGACATAAAAGAAAGAAAGATAAAATAGACAAGTAAAGATAAAAATCACAACAATCAACTCATAAAATGACATTAAAAAGAAAGAAAGAAAGATAAAATAGATAAGGATAAAAATCACTCATAACTCATAAAATGACATTAAAAAAGAAAGAAAGAAAGAATAGGTGAGGATAAATACATAAATAATAATATAATAGCACCTGTTCCACCTCCATGCAGATGGTTCAGTAGAAGGCCGCAGAGCGACAGACATGGTGAGCAGATATCTCACCGTCTGCATCACATTACCATACCACATTAACATCATGACAGCTGACATGCAGGCGTTACCGACGGTTACGCTCTGAGGTTATGTCATATAGTAAGATCATATCCTCTGGTGTGTTATGAGGCTTCACTGCAGGGCTGAGAGTGAGGCTGCTGCACTTTAAGCAAAGAGTCCTCGGTGCAAGACACTTTCAGATAAACAGACACACACACACACAGATGAAAGAGATATGAGGAGGTGTAGCACAACTCCTCATTCACTAGTTTGAGTGTGTGTGTGTGTGTGTGTGTGTGTATCTGTCTCTGTTTGTTTAGTCTAGCAGAAGTGAGGCAGGCCTCCTGGACGAGTGTGTGAGGCTCGGCCCTCGGAGCTGAAGAGTCTTGCGTAACCTCTGCTCACATTTTGGCCCGTTTCCCATGATGCTTTGTGGGTTTTTGTTTTTTTTCTGGGAATCAGTGGGAGGAGAAAGACCCACAGCAGCTCCAACTGGAAGTGATGTCTGGTTAGCATCAGTCCACAGCTCCATTCACAACAACATCAGCTCATTTCAAAGAGAAACAAGTGAAGAGCTCATTTCCAAAATGCTATGTATCTATTTTGGCAAGAAAAAAAACATTATCTGAAGTTCATCATTAAATATTTCTAAAATACAGATAATCTAAGTGATTAAAAGTCTCAATTTTGTCAACCAAGGACTTAAGTTACTTACAGTTTTTTCTGATTGCTTAGGCACTATCTTTGAAACTATAGGCTATTTTTGCAAAACTCTACACACTAACCACAAAACCTTACACCAAATCAGCAAAACATTATACATCTCTGGCAAAAGTAAACAATTCTTGCAAAACTCTTCAAACTCTTTAAAAAATTTTGTTTTTGCGTCAATACAGTACACACAAACCATCATTTGAATAAGCACACGAAGCACCAACTACGCACTGATAGTATAAATGAAAAACACTTGTGGCTTTTTCTGTGTGCAGGGCATAGCAGTTTGCAATAAAGTTTTGTCATACATGTAGTAAACACACATACACACAGGTATCCAAATGTGTAAAGTATGGATGTGTATTCCGAACATAACACACTATCAGTACAAATAAGGGGAAAAAGTTATTTATTTATTTTCTTACTGTAAAATGTTCTACAGTAACACTCCTCAAACAACAAAAGCGCAGTAGAAGAAAACAAAAGCATTTGTGCTAGAAAAAAAAGAACAGAAAAAAATTAGCCTAAATCTCGCCTTCTTTGTGGGTCTGGCCATAAGACTTCATCCACATCACATGCAATGTTGTCTTGAGCGAGGCAGCGTGGAAAGTATCGCCTGTAGTGCCGTATCCAGGCCTGGCATGACCCCTGATCGATGTCTCCACAAGCCTCCTCCATTGCCTGTAGAAGGTCTATGCGTTGGTGGGGCTGGCGATCATACACCTTCCAACGCCATGCAGAGAAGAATTCTTCAGTGGGATTCAAGAACAGAGAGTATGGGGGGAGATTGAATGCGATGAAAAGTGGGTGACCTGTGAACCAATTGCGGACCAAAGCAGCCCGGTGGAAACTAAAATTGTCCCAGATGATAATGTACCTGGGCTGCTCTGGCCCCTGGTCATTAGGAATTAGTCTGTTGTGGAGGGTGTCCAGAAATGTGATAATGTGTGCAGTGTTGTATGGGCCTAGGATTGCATGATGGTGAAGGACGCCGTTTTGACTAATAGCCGCACACATTGTTATGTTGCCACCACATTGTCCCGGGACGTTGATGATGGCACGGTGTCCGATGATATTTCTGCCGCGGCCCCTTGTTTTTGCAAGGTTGAAACCTGCTTCGTCCACATATATTAGCTCATGATGCACTGCATCTGCTTCTAGCTCCATGACTCTCTGAAAGAGACAAGACAAAACAATGTAGCACAGTACGAAAAGACAGGAATCAGTCAATATGATGTAGCACCATACACTTCCAGATCTAGTACCAACGATAGGATAGTATAGCTGACCTGCACATATTCATATCTCAGTTGTTTTACACGGTCTGAGTTTCTTTCGAAGGGGACTCTGTACAGCTGCTTCATCCTAATTCTGCTGCGTTTCAGTAGACGAGACAGTGCAGAGAGACTAACTCTGTTGACGTTTTGGAATATGGTGTTATCTGCCATTATGTGGTCCTGCAGTTCTCTGAGTCTGATGCAGTTATTTGCAATGACCATATTTACAATGTGGGTCTCCTGCTCTGGGGTGAACAGTCGACCTCTTCCACCAGATACTGGTTTTCTTGCAGTTCTGTAAAAACATTCGAATGGTTTTAGTGATAGATCCTTCTCATTATGAAAGTACAGTACATATTACTGTACCAGTAAGACTACAGCACTTACAGTTACTTACCGGTTCTCATTTCGGAATATCCGGATGATACCTGCAACAGTATAGCGGCTCAGATTTGGTTGAACCCGTTGCCCAGCCTCCCTCATGCTCATCCCATGGTTGACAACATGGTCAACCACAGTCGCTCTGATTTCATCAGTTATTGTGTTCCTGACTCCCCTTCCTCTTCCCCGTCGTCTCCTTCTCCCCCGTCCTACTTCTCCTCCTCCTCCTCTTACTTCTTCACCTCCTCGTCCTCGTCCTCCTTGTCCTTCTCCTCCTCCTCCTCCTCCTCTTACTTCTTCACCTCCTCGTCCTCGTCCTTCTCGTCCTTCTCCTCCTCCTCCTCTTACTTCTTCACCTCCTCATCCTCGTCCTCCTCGTCTTTCTCCTCCTCCTCCTCTTACTTCTTCACCTCCTCCTCCTCTTCCTCCTCGTCCTCCTCTAGTTCTCACCGCTCTTACTCTCTGTCCAATATTGGCCTCCATTGTTGTCCAAACCAAATGTTTACCTGTGGCCTATTTATAGTGCTCAAGCTCTGATTTGTAAGTGAACTCATTATCTAAAAGTGTTTTCACATGTGTCAATGTGGAAAGGCAATTGGCAAAATAGTGTAGCAATGTAGAGACCAATGTTTACAGTTTTGCTAGAAGTGTGTTATGAAATTGCAAACTGAGTGTAAAGCAGTGAGTTGTGCTTACAATTTTGCAAAAAGTGTGTTATAAAATGACAAACTGAGTGTAAAGCAGAGAACGTGCATTCAGTTTGGCACACTTGGTAAATGCATTGACTACAAGTGTTAATGGTTTCAGAGATAGTGCTTCAAGAATCACTGTTAGTGTTTAAGCATTCAGAAAAAACTGTAATACCACTGTAAAAGTTGAAGTGACATAATTTAAGTAATAATCCGTGACGTTTTCATATAAATAAATTTCCGTATCGCCTCCCTCTATCACCAATTGATATAATAACACAATAGTGATTCAGCCTATATCCAGTTCATGAAAGCTTTTATATTTGCTGTTTTCCTGGGAAAAATCCTCTGCCGCACAGGAAGTGATGCGCTCAACTTTTTCCGGTTTGTTTGTAATAAACAGAAGAAGAAGAACTGGGTAGTTAGCATGAACAGCGATAGCCACCATGGCTGAACAGACGAAGAGAAGAGAAACTCAAACTGCAGCAACAGAAAACCCAAGCTCCGCCCACACTGTTTGATTGACAGGTGATCTGTGGGAAGAGCAGTGCAGAAACACTTGTGTTAGTATTTTGAGACAGTAGGTATCACTTGGTGGATTTGTTGTTTTGGAAGGAAACTCTTTCGGTCTGTAAATGATTCATGATTCATTTCCCGGCAGCAGTGAAACAAAACAAAGCTCTTTACTGTAAGAGCTGCATGTGAACTTATAAACAGAGCGAGATCAGAGGGTGACGTGGGTCTCAGATGCTGTGTGAGACTCGCTCTATACTCTCTGACATGCTGACTGAATGTTAAGTGTTGTTCCAGGTAGAAATGTCTTGGCTGGGATAAGAAGGTCATTGACACCCACACACACAAAAGTTAATGATTTCTCAAAAAGAGAGGATATCCTCAAAGTAAAGCATACATACTCCTCAAACGCCCGTGTGCTGTAGGTGTGTGTGTGTGTGTGTGTGTGTGTGTGTGAGAGACTCTTCCTGTCTTTGTTTGTTGCTGCAGACTCCACCAGTCTCAAACACATAATCACCTCCCATATTGTGAAGGAGTCTTTGAAAGCATCTTCTCACCTCCCTGCCTGATCCAACACTAAATCTGTTAAACATTTTATCATCAATAAATCATTACCATGTTAATTTTGAGACATTATTATAATTACTATAAATAAACGAGACCATCGCCAAGAAGATTGTCAGCTTCTATCGGCTTCTAATCTGCATTTTAATCCCATGTGATTTCATGATGAATTGCATTTTCTTGTTATTTTGAAGTGCATTTTAAAAATGCCACACGCAGCACCTTTAACCTGTGGTTATATAAACATTTTGATAAACATTTATGTCAATACTACCCTGGATCCAGTACCTCTTTACATCATACTTGTAGCATACATGCGTACAAGTATACATTTCACTTGTATGACACATTTGTATGGTACTTTTCAAGGCCCTCAGTTCTTCAGTTTCAGACACATTGACTGTGAGAGCGAGTGCAAAAGTCACCAAACAAAACTGAAAGATAATAAAGGTGAATGGCACACTAAATATTTAAAGCCATATTAAAAATGGAGCATTTAAGTTTAAGTGTGGGATCAGTCCTCCAGTACCTGCAGTACTTCATCAACTCAAACAGTGCAACACAAAACCTTTATGATACCTGTAATAGCAAATATTATTAAGAATTATAATATTGAAAAGTAAAAATTAATGGTCCGCACTGGACTGTGACAGCAGTAGTAAATATAAAATAGGTGTCAAAGTAGTTTTATGGCAAGACAAATGTAGTTGAGACAAGTCCTGTTTCTCAGCCTCTACGGTTATCTGGTCTGTTTATGGTCTAGTCAGTAAAAATATTAAGGATTATGGCTGTAAATCAGTGATTTAGACTGAGGAAAAACAGCACTACAACAGCCCCACTGCTGGTATGAAGACTTAAAAATATGTCAATTCAAAGTGTTGAGATATTGAGATATTTTTAAGTCTAGGGTTAGGGTTAGTAGCCTAGTAACAGCAGTGGTGTCAGTTCACTTTCAGGTCGCTCCATTCAGAATGTAATTTGAAACTGCAATTCACATAATAATGGTAGAACTTTTTTAATGGCAAAATATTTCCAGTTTGTTGAATTTTTGAAGAAAATCCACTCTCTGAGTCGGCAGTGAAAACCCTCTGACCCTTAAAACCCAAACTTGTAAAATGTGTATTTTCAGCTAAGTGATGTTTTTTTATTCTTACTTTTGCATACTAATTTGAAGAAAACCTTCTAGTCAGCACACACACATTGGTAACCATTGTATAAAAGCCACAATACTTACCATTGTTATGAAGCACAGCCAAGTGTCTCTATAATCATGGTGAAATATGTTCTCTTGTGGGAACTTACTCTTTGTGGTGGGAGTTAAGCCCAGCAGCAGTATGAGTTGTTCTCCAGCAGTGGAGCAGAACAACAAAACAAGCTGGTGTGTGTTTTTTTATACAAACAGTAAGTCTGCTTTACAGTGAGAGATGAAAGGTGGAGGCATTACAGGTGGCTCAGCTCTTCATTCTGACTGTTGTGTGTGAAGAGAAGGCAGGGTGTGTTACTGTTGTGTGTCAGGACACAGGAGTGTTTTGTACAGTGTGTTCTGTCTGTGGATAATAAAGTGTAGAGTTCACTGCTGCCAGGTGTTTGGTTTCTCCACAGAGCAACAGACTGACTCAGAAGAGTGACAAATGTTCCTTGTGTAGTTTCTTTGTTTCTGTGTTGACTCTGCAAAGTTAATTTTTCTACCAATAGACCAATAAACTATCGCATCATATTTTATCGTCTCCTGTTACACGGATTCGTTGAATATTCAATTCTGATTGGGCAATGAACATAGTCTGAGTTATGTTATCCAATCATATCACTCCACAGTCATGAAGCAGGTCGATTTTGTTGATTTCTAATCAAATAAACCATCAACACCTTGTGGTATAAAGACTTTACTCCTTGATTACTGCAGACAAACACTCTGCATAACCTGGAAGATATTTCCAATATTACTTTTAATTTATTCAGAGAGCATGAAACTGTTGATTGCTGCGTAGCGGCTGAACAGCAATCTCACCAGATTTGTTTACATGTCTATGGTTATAGTTCTGCTAGTGTAGCCATGGATGCTAGCTATACAGACGTTTAATGGTTGTATTCCTACTGAGCTACTTTTTGGCAGAAATGTTTAAATCAATATTTTGCGCCAAATAATTCATGTTTTTGGTAAGTAGGTGCTGGTCATTAACGCAAAAAAAGATCTTTCAGAGCGATCAAGACCCCGATGTGCATGTGTAATGTACAGTTCTATATCTTATCGTGTTGTATCATTATATCGTATTATATGGGTTCATGTTGTTTCTGTCCTGTCCTTTCTCCCTCTGCTCTGTCAGCTGCCTCTGTGTCTTGTGTTTAGTTTCTAGGGACAGAAGCTAGTTGTGTGTGAAGCTTTTCAAAAGCAGCATAATGACAGTGCTGTCTGGTGTGTTGGTGTGTTTATCTTGGTGTGTCTGCAGCCAGCTGATATTTTTAAGAAGCTTTTAAAAACCTGCGTTTATCGTAAACACTATTCTTTAATGTGTGTCTGTCTGTTTGTAGTTTTAAGAATGGCTTTATTACCTACCTTTATCATAATTCTTATTTTAATTGTGCTGTATTTGTTCTGTATTGTTATGATGTCCTTTAATTTAAATACTTAGTCTTTTTATGTCTGCTTCTTTCATCTGTATTTCTGTTTTATCATTGTGCTGTGCCTTGTAACGTGTTTTGAGACGCGTATTATAAATCAAGTGTACTTACTTTACAGCTTTACTTCACCCTCTGTGAAAACTACATGTGTAGGTGTGTGTGTGTGTGTGTGTTTGAGAGAGAGAGAGAGAGAGAGAGAGAGAGAGAGGAAACCGTGCTCTAGTCTGACCTGACCTCGTCTTGTCAGCACATGCTGTTCTGATACCGGCCGGAGGGAGGGATGGAGGGAGGGAAGGAGGGAGGGAGAGATGGAGGGAGGGAAGGAGAGAGAGAGAAAGAGAGCGAGGGAAGGAGGATCTGAACACTTTCCCAAACATTCTGTACTTTTCAGTTTTGGGCATTTCTCTCTATTTTTATTATCGGTTCTTCTTGACATAAATAGCCAGGAATGTTTATGGAACCAGAGCTCACCCATATATAGAGACGGAGGTCTCTTAATCTCTCCCAGTCTGTACAAACACCAGAGATGAAGATGATTGGTGACGACTGATAGAAGTCTTCTGTGGTTCCTTAAGTGGAGTCTGGAAACCCCAGGGGGCCACGAGAGGCTCCCAGGGGGCCACGAGGGGGCCACGAGAGGCTCCCAGGGGGCCATCAGAGGCTCCCAGGGCATCTGCTCCTCCAGAATGAAAGACTTTAGATTAAATTTTAAGGGGGCAATAAGTACGATTTTTACTGTCGGTCGCAAAACACAAAATGACCATATCATCATATATCTGTGGGGGTTGATGGGTTGTTGATCAGTACCAATGACTCAATAATTACTTTACCAGCTGCTGAGGCTCTCTGGCCCTCACTCTGTTCTGGAACTAAAACTCTCTGCTGCTTATTGGCATTTCAAGACTAATCTCCTTCCTCCTCCTACTCATATTTTTAACTGCTCAAAGCTAAAAAGCCTCATTCTCGAGCCAAAAAATCGAATGACAAAGCAGTATTATTATTCCAGTATTTAGCGTGGTGATATATTATCTTTCCACTGGTCGTTTCTACTGGATCTCTGCTCTAATCGGCTAGTTTACTCATTTCTGTTGACAAGTTCTATTAAAATTGTTGCAATTCCTGCAGGTCACCAGTAGATGTTGCTAAAAGTCATAAATGACTGAATGCCTCTTTAAATATTTCTAAAATGCAGATGACTGAGAAGTTATCTACTATCACTGAAATGGTTCTATAATTTGTTTTATTTTCGTGTTATTATTTTGTAAGAGTAGATGTCACTTTTTTTATGTTATTTTGGAAAGAAACTCATCAACAACAAGAAATCGTTGAAGTCGTTCCTACTTTTGGATTAAGGAGTTTTGTTTGTATCTTTGACTCCTCATTTATCCTTATCTATGTTTCTCTTCCTCCTCTCTTTTCCTCCCCACTTCCTCTCCTCCTCTTTCCCCTCTCCCACTCTTTTTCTTCTTCCCCTCTCCTCTCCCTTTCCCCTCCTCTCTTCCCCCCCCCATTTCCTTTCTCATACTCCTTTTCATTTCCTCGGATGCCACTCTCCTCCTCTTTCCACTTCCGTCCGTCCATTTTCCCTCTCCCTCCATCTTCCTCTCCTCCTCCTCCTCCTCCTCCTCCTCCTCCTCCTCCAGGACCAGCTCGGAGCAGAGGAAGGTGCGTTCCCGCGATGCCGCCAGATGTAGGCGGAGTCAGGAGACGGAGGTGTTTTACGAGCTCGCCCACACCCTGCCCCTCCCGCACCGAGTCTCCGCCCACCTGGACAAGGCCGCCATCATGAGAGTCACCCTCAGCTTCCTGCGCATGCACCGCCTCCTCCGAGTCGGTCAGTAAAGTCCCGTCCGTTCTCTGTAAAGCCCTTTGAGACACGCTTGTGATGAATGAACCTGACTTGACTTATTTGACTTAAGGAGGATTCCTGTGAGATTTTCAAAGCATCAGACACTGAATGTGTAAAATGTTAAGACAACCTTAGTAGTGCTGATTTTACCCCCAAGCTCCACTACAGCCATCAGCCATCAAGAACGCTTCCTTTGAAATCAATGGAAGCTGCGGCGTTCAAATCGCATAGCGTCCGATGGATTCTGAACGGCTGATGCATGCGTGTTCATCCTCGTGTTGAAATAATGAGAAATAAAGTTGGAATTAGTTATTTTCTGGTCTACGGACTAAAAAATCATAAAATGAAAGACAGTCCATGTAGGATATGGCGTATATAGTTTTCAAAATGATTGGTTTGTGCACCAGGTGAAAAAACACCAAAGCTATAGCTACTTCGGCATATTCATGAATATGTTACAGACACATTTCCCCTCTGCTTTCAAAATAAAAGCGCTCTGTGGTGCAGCAAGAACAACACCTTGACACCACACTGAGGATGATGCAAATTGGAATATAACAGCATCTTACCTCAAAAGAAACATAAGAAAAAAAAATTTAATATGCAGGAGTCGACATGGCACATTCAAGATTTCCTCTCATAAATGAAGAGAAAGTCATAAGTTTTGGGCCTATATGTGTTAATGTCAAAGGAATACAGTCACTTTTTGGCAAAGAAGTTCTTTGATCAACTTCTTTTGGCACGACAAGAAGATTAGTAGCTGTATTAAATGCAGTATTTAAAGTCGAGATGAAATGAAAAATGCCTTTTTAACCCTTTTAGATCACATCCCCGGTCATATTGTGCACCTATTTAACAATATATGCCAAAAAAAATACAAAAAATCAATTTCTTTGTGTTCTTATATCAAAATTCAATCATGTTTTCTTCCTGTAAAACAAAATATGCCGTGTGCTTACGTAAGCATGCCCGTAACTAATTTCAACCAATAATATCATGACATCCACCCATCAATCAATCTTCAACTTTTAGCGCACAGAGCTAAGAGGCTAAGATTCATTAATTAGCTAGCTAGCAACAGCACGGTACTTCAGTGTGTCTTCGGGTGTTATGACACGCCCACTTTTCAACGTTCAAATCAAATTCCTCCCAACGTTATGTCCCGCCTGTCTTTCCTGTTTCACTCGGAAATACGTCACGATACGGAAGTTAGATACTCTCGAAATGCCGTTTCATCTCGACTTTAACACGCTACCACATATGCTAACGCTTTCCAGATTACGCCAAGCTAGCTAGCGTGCTAACCCGTAAGCATGCACTGTAGATCTTAAAAAAAAAACCAGATCTTAACAACTCAAGAGATAAGGAAATGTACATGGACTTTGAGTGTTTCTTTTCATACATTTGGCCACTGAATTGTGGAGATCTTACTTGTGAGATTGTGGGTTTCTTTCTGTTTTGGTTGTTGGCCTTTTTTGCCACTGATTCGCAAGTTGGGAGCTTGAGGCAACTGTTTTAAAACAGTATGTCGCCTTAAAATATGCTTAAAATATTCTTGTCACCTCATCTAAACTGTCTCAAGGCTTTAAAATCCTTCTGTCACCTGTCTCCTACCTTCCTCTGTGTCTCCTCTTCCTGTCTGAAGTGGTTTTAACAGGTGAAATCACTCAGGGGTCGCAGGTCGTTTCATGGAAAGAGAATATTAATATAGTAATAATAATATAATAATATAGAGCTAATATTATGCTCCCTCAGTGTGTTGTTCTGGTGATCTGATTGGCTGACTGCTGTCTGGCTGTTCCCTCCGGCACCAGAACAGAGTAATGAGCCCTTCAGTTAAACACAGAAAATGCAGAAATGTTATTACTCAGGTGGCAATATGATAAATGTATTAGGATTTGGACCTGTGCTTTCGCTGACAGCTAGATTCGTACCTGCAAATTCATTCATCAGAGGAAAAAAGGAAAATGGTTTAGTTTCTTCGGTTTAGTTTTCCTCCTATTCTTTTCTTTCTGAAGTATGAATCCAGCCTCAGTGTGTCTGTCTGTGTCACCTGGTCGTGGTTCCAACAGGTGAGAAGCAGGAGGAGGAGCCTGAGCAGGAAGAGGAAGAGGATTCGATGGATGCTGTCTATCCCCAGGCGCTGGCCGGCTTCGTCCTGGTGATAACAGAGGAGGGAGACATGATCTATCTGTCGGACAGCGTCAGCAAACACATCGGCATCACACAGGTACAGTCTATTTACAGTCTGTATAGTCTATTTACAGTCTATATACAGTCTGTAGAATAGACGTTAGAATAAAGAAGAAAAATATATACAGTATGTACAGTCAGTATTATACAGTACACAGTATTACAGTATACACAATGCACCCTGTAGTTCTGTATGCAGTTATCATGAGCTAGATGTGTTCTGTTCTTTTAAACAGAGCTAAGAATAGAGGGAAAAGATGGTTGGTCTCTCTCTCTCTCTCTCTCTCCCTCTCTCTCTCTCTGTCTGTCTCTCTGTGTCTGTCTGTCTGTCTGTCTGTGTGTCTCTCTCTCTCTCTCTCTCTCTCTCTCTCTCCCTCCCTCCTGCTGGTTAGCTTAAGTTACCCAGAATAGGTCACATACTGTCCCGGAGGCTTACAGTAAATTCACAGACTGACTTCAGATTACAGCATGTTCTGAAACTGGTGTCAGTTGAGTGATGATGACTTAGTTATTATTATCAATATTATTATTATTATTATTATCATGTGATGTATTACATTACCTCTGCTTTATCTAAGATGCCTTTTTATTTTACATTGATGTTTTTGAGATTGTATTTCTTTGTACTTGTTGGTTCTTTGGGTATTTTATTTATTTATTTTTTTGTTTGCTTCAATTGGAGTTGATGGCGCTGTTGTTGTTGTTTTCCTGTTGACAGCTGGAGTTGCTGGGTCAGAGTGTGTATGACTTCATCCATCCCTGTGACCAGGAGGAGCTCAGAGACCTGCTGACGCCCCGGCCAGGTCAGAGAAACACAGAAACATACGAAAAAACACAAACAAGATGGAATATATACAGATTGTGAACATGGGAAAAAAAAACCTTAAGGGACTTTTAACAGCATCTCACCTTAAAATAAACTAAAAATTAAGATGCAGAAGATAGCGCATTCAAGATTTCCTCTCATAAAGGAACAGAAAATCAAAGGTTTGGGCCTATATGTGTTAATGTTAAATTAATACACCCACTTTTTGTCATATACATTATTTGATCAACTTACTATGGTGTTACAAGAAGATTAGATGCCGTTTCACCTCTGTGCGTTCAGTATTCAATGCTCTACGGTGCGTATGCTAAGCTAGCTAGTGTGCTAAACCGTTAGCACATTAGTGTCAAATAAATGAGTTCTCTTATACATTTTTGGCAACAACAAAAAAAGTCACTCTCTGGTCATTGTTTAGTATAAAATGTAGAGGATTCAGTGTCATTTCGAAGTGTTAGCATTTTGTCAAACAACGAGTTTCCTGCTGTCCTTCAAAAGCTACTGCAGGTTGTTGTATTTTTGTTCTTTCAATCATTGTGTAAGAATATGTGTCACTTTTTGTCAAATGATAGATAGCTCAGTTTGGAAACGAAACTCAATCAGAGATCTTATTTTGATTAAAAAGCTGCTGAAGTCTTTTAAGCTAGCTGTAGCGGTGTTAGCGGTGTTAGCTGTGTTAGCGGTGTTAGCGGTGTTAGCGGTGTTAGCTGTGTTAAGGCTCATTTATGCTCCCTTTACATACGAAAATAAATACGTCCATTTCAAACAATGTAACCGTCACTGCCCACATACTTCCATGCGTCTTTTACGTTGGCATCATGTTAAGCAATACATTCACTAGAGGGCAGTAGAGAGTCAAAAGTGTGTGTGTGTGTGTGTGTGGTACTGCTCCGTTTCGTCCGTATCCGTAAGCTTTCAGAAAACGTGCACAAATACGGACGAAATGAACGCAGAGTACGGACAGAAGGCTCCGTCCGTATCCGTATACGTATTTAACGTTGAGCATAATTGAGCCTTTAGCGGTGTCAGCTGTGTTACGTTAGAGCTCCACTACCGGCGTTGTGTTGCGACGTTCTCCCTGCTCCACAGAGCGCGTCGACTTTTGAATGGATACACCAGAAAACAATCAATTCTACTTTATTTCAATGAGGGAGAACGCGTGCGTCAGCCATGACGGCCGATGGCTGTAGTGGAGCGGGGCGTGAGCTTTGCCTTCCTGTGTCCAGGTGTGAGCAGGAAGCCGCCGGCAGAAC